>NW_027476693.1:0-155883 GCF_051020955.1 Megalopta genalis | reverse complement strand
TCATATGTGTTCCGCTTGGTTTTGAAGCTAAACCTTCTACATCGCATTGATTTGAAGCTAAATCATGTGTTCGGATGGATTTGAAGCTAAACCTGCTACTTCGCATTGATTTGAAGCTGAATTATGTGTTTCGCGTGAATTTGAAGGTAACTCGTTGTTTCGCATGCAGTTGAAGCTAAATCATGCATTCCACACGTATTTGAAGCCGAACCATTAGATTCGCATGGATTTGAAGCTAAGCCTTCTACTTCGCACTGATTTGAGTTAAATCATGTGTTTCGCGTGGATTTGGAGCTAACTCGTTTGCTTCGAATGCAGTTGAAACTAAATCATGTATATCACAAGTATTTGCAGCTAAACAATTGATTCGCATGGATTTGAAGCTTCCCCTTCAACTTGGCATTGAATTGAAGCTAAATCGTGTGTTTTGCATGGATTTGAAGCTAACTCGTTTGTTTCTCCTGTATTTGAAGCTATATCACTTATATCGCAAGTATTTGAAGCTAAAGCATTTGTTTCGCATGGATTTGAAGCTAAGCCTTCTACTTCGCATTGATTGGATCCTAAATCAAGTGTTTTACATGGATTTGAATCTAAGCCTTCTACATAGCATTGATTTGCAGCTGAATCATGTGTTTCGCATGGATTTGAAGCTAACTCGTTCGTTGCGCATGCAGTTAAATCTAAATAACGTATATCACAAGTATTTGAAGCTAACCATTTGTTTCGCATGGATTTGAAGCTAAGCCTTCTACTTTGCATTAATTAATAGCTAAATCACGTGTTTTGCATGGATTTGAAGCTAAACCTTCTACATCGCATTGATTTGAAGCTAAATCATGTGTTTCGCATGGATTTGAAGCTAACTCGTTCGTTTCTCCTGCATTTGAAACTATATCACTTATATCGTAAGTATTGGAAGCTCAATCATTTGTTTCGCATGGATTTCAAGCTAAACCTGCTACTTCGCATTGATTTGAAGCTAAATTATGTGTTTCGCGTGAATTTGAAGGTAACTCGTTGTTTTGCATGCAGTTGAAGCTAAATCATGCATTTCACAAGTATTTGAAGCCGAACCATTAGATTCGCATGGATTTCAAGCTAAGCCTGCTACTTCGCATTGATTTGAAGCTAAATTATGTGTTTCGCGTGGATTTGAAGGTAACTCGTTGTTTCGCATGCAGTTGAAACTAAATCATGCATTTCACAAGTATTGAAGCCGAACCTTTAGATTCGCATGGATTTGAAGCTAAGCCTTCTACTTCGCACTGATTTGAAGCTAAATCATGTGTTTCGCGTGGATTTGAAGGTAACTCGTTTGTTTCGAATGCAGTTGAAGCTAAATCATGTCTATCACAAGTATTTGTAGCTCAACCATTTGTTTCGCATGGATTTGAAGCTAAATCATGTGTTTCTCATGGATTTGAAGCAAACTCGTTTGTTTGGCCAGCATTGAAGCTATATCACTTATATCGCAAGTATTTGATGCCAAAATCATTTGTTTCGCACGGATTTGAAGCTAAACCTTCTACTTCGCATTGATTTGAAGCTAAATCATGTGTTTCGTATGGATTTGAAGCAAACTCGTTCGTTTCGCCTGCATCTGAAGCTATATCTCTTATATCGCAAGTATTTGATGCTAAATCATTTGTTTCGCACAGATTTGAAGCTAAACCTTTTACATCGCATTGATTTGAAAATAAATCATGTGTTTCGCTTGGATTTGAAGCTAAATCATGTGTTTCGCATGGATTTGAAACTAACTCGTTTGTGTCGCCTGCATTTGAAGCTATATCATTTATATCGCAAGTATTTGATGCCAAAATCATTTGTTTCGCACGCATTTGTATCTAAACCTTCTACTTCGCATTGATTTGAAACTGAATCATGTGTTTCGTATGGATTTGAAGCTAACTCGTTCGTTTCGCCTGCATCTGAAGCTATATCCCTTATATCGCAAGTATTTGATGCTAAATCATTTGTTTCGCACAGATATGAAGCTAAACCTTTTACATCGCATTGATTTGAAGATAAATCATGTGTTTCGCTTGGATTTGAAGCTAAATCATGTATTTCGCATGTATTTGAAGCTAACTCGTTCGTTTCTCCTGCATTTGAAACTATATCACTTATATCGTAAGTATTGGAACCTCAATCATTTGTTTCGCATGGATTTCAAGCTAAACCTGCTACTTCGCATTGATTTGAAGCTAAATTATGTGTTTCGCGTGGATTTGAAGGTAACTCGTTGTTTCGCATGCAGTTGAAGCTAAATCATGCATTTCACAAGTATTTGAAGCCGAACCATTAGATTCGCATGGATTTGAAGCTAAGCCTTCAACTTCGCACTGATTTGAAGCTAAATCATGTGTTTCGCGTGGATTTGAAGGTAACTCGTTTGTTTCGAATGCAGTTGAAGCTAAATCATGTCTATCACAAGTATTTGTAGCTCAACCATTTGTTTCGCATGGATTTGAAGCTAAATCATGTGTTTCTCATGGATTTGAAGCAAACTCGTTTGTTTGGCCAGCATTGAAGCTATATCACTTATATCGCAAGTATTTGATGCCAAAATCATTTGTTTCGCACGGATTTGAAGCTAAACCTTCTACTTCGCATTGATTTGAAGCTAAATCATGTGTTTCGTATGGATTTGAAGCAAACTCGTTCGTTTCGCCTGCATCTGAAGCTATATCTCTTATATCGCAAGTATTTGATGCTAAATCATTTGTTTCGCACAGATTTGAAGCTAAACCTTTTACATCGCATTGATTTGAAAATAAATCATGTGTTTCGCTTGGATTTGAAGCTAAATCATGTGTTTCGCATGGATTTGAAACTAACTCGTTTGTGTCGCCTGCATTTGAAGCTATATCATTTATATCGCAAGTATTTGATGCCAAAATCATTTGTTTCGCACGCATTTGTATCTAAACCTTCTACTTCGCATTGATTTGAAGCTGAATCATGTGTTTCGTATGGATTTGAAGCTAACTCGTTCGTTTCGCCTGCATCTGAAGCTATATCCCTTATATCGCAAGTATTTGATGCTAAATCATTTGTTTCGCACAGATATGAAGCTAAACCTTTTACATCGCATTGATTTGAAGATAAATCATGTGTTTCGCTTGGATTTGAAGCTAAATCATGTGTTTCGCATGGATTTGAAGCTAACTCGTTTGTGTCGCCTGCATTTGAAGCTATATCATTTATATCGCAAGTATTTGATGCCAAAATCATTTGTTTCGCACGCATTTGAATCTAAACCTTCTACTTCGCATTGATTTGAAGCTAAATCATGTGTTTCGTATGGATTTGAAGCTAACTCGTTTGTTTCGCATGCAATTGATGCTAAATCATGTCTTTCACAAGTATTTGAAGATGAACCATTTAAACCGCATGGCTTTGAACCTGAGCCTTCTACTTCGCACTGATTTGCACCTAAATAATGTGTTTCGCATGGATTTGAATCTAAACATTCTACATCCCATGGATTTGAAGCTAATTCATGTGTTTCGCATTGATTTGAAGCTAACTCGTTCATTTCGCCTGCAGTTGAATCTACATCACTTATATCGCAAGTATTTGAAGCTAAATCATGTGTTTCGCTTGGATTTGAAGCTAAACCTTCTACATCGCATTCATTTGAACCAATTCATGTGTTTCGCGTAGATTTGAAGCTAACTCGTTTGTTTCGCATGCAGTTGTAGCTAAATAATGTATATCACAAGTATTTGTAGCTGAATCATTTGATTCACATGGATTTGAAGCTAAGCCTTGTACTTCGCATTGATTTGAAGCTAAATCATTTGTTTCGCATAGAACTGAAGCTAAGCCTTCTACTTCGCATTAATAGGAAGCTAAATCACGTGGTTTGTATGGATTTGAAGCTAAACCTTCTACATCGCATTGATTTGAACCTAAATCATGTATTTCGCATGGATTTGAAGCTATCTCGTTTGTTTCGCATGCAGTTGTAGCTTAATAATGTTTATCGCAAGTATTTGAAGCTAAATCATATGTGTCGCATGGATTTGAAGCTGAACCTTCTACATCGCATTGATTTGAGGCTAAATCTTGTGTATCGCATGGATTTGAAGCTAAACCTTCTACATCGCATTGATTTGCAGCTAAATCGTGTGTTTCGCATGGATTTGAAGCTAACTGGTTCGTTGCCCATGCAGTTAAATCTAAATAACGTATATCACAAGTATTTGAAGCTAAACCATTTGTTTCGCAAGGATTTGAAGCTAAATCTTTCGTCCCGCATGAATTTGAAGCTAAGCCTTCTACATCGTATTGATTTGAAGCTAAATCATGTGTTTCGCATGGATTTGAAGGTAACTCGTTTGTTTCGCATGGGTTTTGATGCTAAGCCTCCTAGAACGCACTGATTTGAAGCTGAATCATGTCTTTCGCATGGATTTGAAGCTAACTCGTTTTTTCCGCCTGCATTTGAAGCTATATCACTTATATCGCAAGTATTTGATGCCAAAATCATTTGTTTCGCACGGATTTGAAGCTAAACCCTCTACTTCGCATTGATTTGAAGCTAAATCATGTGTTTCGTATGGATTTGAAGCAAACTCGTTCGTTTCGCCAGCATCTGAAGCTATATCCCTTATATCGCAAGTATTTGATGCTAAATCATTTGTTTCGCACAGATTTGAAGCTAAACCTTTTACATCGCATTGATTTGAAGATAAATCATGTGTTTCGCTTGGATTTGAAGCAAAATCATGTGTTTCGCATGGATTTGAAGCTAACTCGTTTGTGTCGCCTGCATTTGAAGCTATATCATTTATATCGCAAGTATTTGATGCCAAAATCATTTGTTCCGCACGCATTTGAATCTAAACCTTCTACTTCGCATTGATTTGAAGCTAAATCATGTGTTTCGTATGGATTTGAAGCTAACTCGTTTGTTTCGCATGCAATTGAAGCTAAATCATGTCTTTCACAAGTATTTGAAGATGAACCATTTAAATCGCATGGCTTTGAACCTGAGCCTTCTACTTCGCACAGATTTACACCTAAATAATGTGTTTCGCATGGATTTGAAGCTAAACCTTCTACATCCCATGGATTTGAAGCTAAATCATGTGTTTGGCATGGATTTGAATCTAAACCTTCTACATCGCATTGATTTGCAGCTGAATCATGTGTTTCGCTTGGATTTGAAGCTAAACCTTCTACATCGCATTGATTTGAAGCTTAATCTAGTGTATCGCATGGATTTGACGCTAAACCTCCTACAACGCATTGATTTGCAGCTAAATCATGTGTTTCGCATGGATTTGAAGCTAACTCGTCCATTTCGCCTGCAGTTGAATCTACATCACATATATAGCAAGTATTTGAAGCTAAATCATGTGTTTCGCTTGGATTTGAAGCTAAACCTTCTACATCGCATTCATTTGAACCAATTCATGTGTTTCGCGTAGATTTGAAGCTAACTCGTTTGTTTCGCATGCAGTTGTAGCTAAATAATGTATATCACAAGTATTTGTAGCTAAACCATTTGTTTCGCATGGATTTGAAGCTAAGCCTTGTACTTCGCATTGATTTGAAGCTAAATCATTTGTTTCGTATAGAACTGAAGCTAAGCATTCTACTTCGCATTAATAGGAAGCTAAATCACGTGTTCTGCATGGATTTGAAGCTAAACCTTCTACATCGCATTGATTTGAACCTAAATCATGTGTTTCGCATGGATTTGAAGCCAAACCTTCTAGATTGCATGGATTTGAAGCTAAACCTTCTACATCGCATTGATTTGAACCTAAATCATGTGTTTCGCACGGATTTGAAGCTACCTCGTTTGTTTCGAATGCAGTTGAAGCTAAACCATTTGTATCGCATGGATTTGAAGCTCTGTCTTCTACTTCGCATTGATTTGACGCTAAATATTGTGTTTCGAATGGATTTGAAGCTAACTCGTTTGTGTCGAATGCAGTTGAAGCTAAATCATGTGTACGGTTTCGAGAAAGCGGTCGCCCCCTTGAGCCTTCGGGACCGTCGCCAGGCCAAGGGCCATAAAGCCTTCGGGACCGTCGCCAGGCCAAGGGCCATAAAGCCTTCGGGACCGTCGCCAGGCCAAGGGCCATAAAGCCTTCGGGACCGTCGCCAGGCCAAGGGCCATAAGGCCTTCGGGACCGTCGCCAGGCCAAGGGCCATAAAGCCTTATCGGGCCGTTCGGGCCCACGTCGTCATGCTGTTTCGGGGTAACGTCTCCCTCCGGAATTGTCAGCCGTTTTCGGCACGTTTTGGGGGTTTCCCACCATTGACTTGAGGGTGGGCTCGCGTCCTCCGCCGAAGAGGGGATCGGACGAGAAAATTCCCTTCCCTCAAGTCAATCGGCGAATGGGGATGACGTTTCCCCCAAACGGGGCCTTATCGAGACATTCCGCGAGGCGATAAAGGGACGATACTCCGACGCAGCATGACGAGACGGTAGAAAACGACGAGACGGTAGAAAACCACCAGACGGTAGAGACCACTGAGACGCAGAGACGATAGAGACGATAGAGACGATTCACAACCATTCGATTTGTTAAACCGACCAACACTGCCAACCACGGATCCTTGAAACAGTCGCCCAAAGGTAAATCGGCCGGCGACAAGTGCAGGATAAACATTATTCAACAAATTTGTTATTGTTGAATCGAAGAACTTTTAATATCCTCGGCACGACATAAAACATGGTCCTTCGAGCCGGATCCAGTGGCGTAATTGGAGTGCAAGTCTAGTGTCGGTTCAACCACATACACGAGACATTCCTTGGAAATTCAACGAAGGCAAACAGCAGTCAACCTCCGAAGCTCCAGAGACGTTCCTGCATTATCGTGACCAGGGACAACTCCGTGGACGACGGCATCGGCGAAGGTAGGCTCGTTTTAATTTTCACGCCAATTAAATTTCCTATTAATCCGTTCGTTCCCCTGTCTCGAATTTCGGAATAAAAATGGCACATATCGAGAAGACCGACAAGGCCGTTGAAAGACAAAGTCGTGTAATTAAACAGAATCGAAGTTACTTTAAGGCTCAAATTACTTCATTAAGTAAATTTGTCGAGTCATTTACAGAATCGAAAAGAGAAAGTATTAAATTACAAGAACGAATAACTCGAATCCGATCTCTTTTTCAAAAATTTAACGACAACCAAGACGAATTGGGTATTTTAACCGAAGACTATGATGTCGTAGAATTAGAGCGCGAAGAAATAAGTAACGCGTATGACGAAGCTCTTGCGGCAGCTCTCGAGCTCCAAGAGTCGCTGTCAATCAAACCTAACGGTAATGATGAAAATGTTAATTTATCCGAACCTAAAATAACCGCGAATAAAATTTCGGTGAATCTACCAAATATCAACCTACCAAAATTCGACGGAAGAATAGAGAAATGGGTAACTTTCCGCGACGCATTTTTATCGATGATCGATTCAGACAAGGGTCTGAGTAAGATTCAAAAATTAACGTATCTCACTTTGTCGTTAACCGGGGAGGCCAAGGAATCGATAGAAGCATTTACAATAAGCGAAGAAAATTACGACGTGGTATGGAATCATTTAACGGAAATATACAACAACCAACGCGTATTAGTTTTGCGCCATGCGACGTTATTACGGGAAACCCCATTTATGAAAAATGACTCTTCTGACGCGATTCGAGAATTAGTTCGGCATATGCAACTTCATATTCGATCGTTGGAAGCCTTAGGCAGAACATGGGAAGATATAGCGAATGATATCTTAACCAGCATTGTCATTTCTCGTATGGGAGACGAAACGCGAAAGGCGTGGGAGCATACGTTAATCGACACAGAAGTTCCGAAAGTGAACGATATATTTAAACATTTGCATAATGCCTCCCACCAATCGCAGGATTATGCATCGATCGCATGTATGAACAAACCGTCTATAAATATGTCGTCTCGCCCTGCAAACAAACGTGAAAATCAGTATATTCGACAAACGCGATCGCGAAATTCACCTCCTTTGTCACCGAAATTTCAACGCCGGATCGCTCTTGCAACTCAGGCGCGAGTATGGCTCTGCTCTTTTTGTAAAAATGAAGGGCATCGCACGTATCAATGTCCTCATTTTCTAGACATGAATGTAGAAAAGCGTATCGAAGCCGTGAAAAATGCGAAATTATGCCTAAACTGCCTGTTGCCCAATCATTCAGCGGAAAAATGCAGATTACGGAAATGCCAATTTTGCAACTTAAAACACAATTCGCGATTGCATAAACATGCGCACGCACCTTTGGAGAAGATCAACGCTCGATCGGATCCACAATTAAATGACCAAGAATGACGTCAACCCAACCACATCGATATTCCGACCAAATTCGAAATTCATCAGACGCTAATGACAGACGGGGCTACTCACGGACTGTTAACGACTGCAGTCGTACGCGCATTAGACCACCAACAAAAACCTATCGAATGTCGCGCGCTATTAGACACATGTTCGAACGCGAATTTAATAACTGAAGAGTTTGCAGCAAAATTAAGGTTGCCCACTCACATACAAATGGTGAATATCGATGCGTTGAATGAGCTTCAAACAGTTGCGAATCGGATTGTAAAGGTCAAGGTTGTCTCCCGATTAAATCAATTTTCCCGGACTCTCGATTTTTTTATCATACCGCGTATCGCAGGACACACGCCAGACCGCCAAATAAATCGCAATAAACTACAAGTTCCTCCGAATATTGTTCTCGCGGATCCACATTTTCACAAGCCTTCCCTTGTGGATATGTTGATTGGAACAGGACCAACATTAGCTAGTTTCAGTATTGGTCAACTGCAGATTCAATCGAAGGGAAAACCAGATTTGATTTTACAAAAAACCTAGTTCGGATGGGTCATCGGGGGGAGCGCCCCCACTGTTTCTTTCGGAAACCCACAAACTTTCCTTAGCACGGTTGACTTCGATCTTAGGAAGTTTTGGGAAATCGAAGTGGGACCACAACAACACCACTTGTCGGCAAGTGAAAATGAAGTAGAGTCTCATTTTATCCGTACCGTTGCACGCGAACATTCCGGGAGATACGTTGTCGCGCTTCCGTTCAATCAGAAGAAGCGAGACATCGGCGAATCCCGAACACAAGCATTAAACCGATTTATGTCTTTAGAACGCAGACTCGCTCGAAGTCCCGATCTAAAGACAGAATACACCGCGATTATAAACGAATACATCGCGTTAGGTCACATGACACAAATAGAATCACCCGACAATTCTTTCGGTTTTTATCTACCGCATCACGCCGTCATCAAATCCACCAGCTCGACGACGAAATGTCGAGTTGTGTTCGATGCGTCGGCTAAATCGGACACCGGCATCTCCTTGAATGATGCGCTCGAAGTTGGTCCGACGATTCAGGATGACCTCTTCTCTTTGTTGTTAAGATTTCGAAGTCATGCATACGTGCTAACCGGCGATATTGAGAAGATGTATCGTCAATTTCTCATTCGTCCCGAAGATCGTCCGTATCAACGGATTCTTTGGCGGAACGACAAAAACGAAATTTCGACCTACGAGCTTAAGACGGTCACTTTCGGTGTAGCTTCAGCCCCATATTTGGCAATCCGGTCTTTACACCAATTGGCAAACGACGAATCGGACAATTATCCCGCGGCATCCGAGGTCGTTAAAAGGGACATTTACGTTGATGATCTTTTGACCGGTGCTGCAACATTCCGCGAAGCCCTTAAATTACGTAACGGTATTATTAATTTGCTAAAAAAGGGGGGACTCAATATTCGACAATGGGTATCAAACGACCCAAATTTGTTATCAGGGCTATCGGAAGATCAAATTCATCCGAAATATTTCGGCGATGAATCCGTTAAGACCCTCGGCGTGATCTGGAGTCCACGCGACGATTCAATTAGATATACCGTATCTATCGATAACAGACAAACGCATACCAAACGAACAATCCTTTCAACTATTGCAAAAATATTTGATCCGTTAGGGCTCCTTGGACCCGTAACAGTAAGCGCGAAAATACTCATGCAACGTCTGTGGCAACTGCGGCTAGATTGGGACGAATCCTTACCTGCCGACATCCAAACCGAATGGTCTAATTACCAAGCGCAATTAAGGTTATTGAAGGATTTCGCTTTTGCACGGCACATTTCACAACACGAGGTCAAACGAATCGAAATCCATGGTTTTTGCGACGCCAGTGAGCGCGCATACGGAGCCAACATTTATTTACGCACTATATCCATGTCTGGAAACATTGCAGTTCATTTGATTTGTGCCAAATCCCGCGTAGCTCCGCTAAAAACCATTAGTTTAGCGCGATTAGAGTTATGCGGAGCTAAATTACTTGCCGAACTGTTTACCAATGTTAAACAAATAATCAGAAAGGAGATCCACTCTACCGTATTGTGGACGGACTCTACAATTGTTCTTCATTGGCTACAACGGTCTCCGAATACATTAAAGACTTTCGTCGCAAACCGGGTTACAGATATTCAGGAAAGCACTGATATTAAGGCATGGCGACATATTCGATCGATCGATAATCCCGCCGATTTACTTTCACGTGGGTGCAGCGTTAAAATTTTCATGGCAAGCAGTCTCTGGCGTTATGGGCCCTCGTGGCTGAAGTTAGACGAAACATTTTGGCCAAATTCGCATTTCGAAATTCCAGAAGTTTTACCGGAGCTACGAAAACTCACGTGTCTAGTCTCCACAATCGTAGAACCTTGGGAAATTATCGATAAATATTCGTGTATCCGTCGTTTAACCAGAGTCATCGCTTATTGTCTACGCTTCATATCAAAACCCCGAGTTACCGGACACCTTTCTGTCAAGGAATTGCAACGCGCGAAAGAAAAAATTATTTTATTTACTCAGCAACAATCGTTCGCTCAAGAATTGCGCGATTTAAAGACAGATAAACAATTAAATTCAAGGAGCAAGTTGCTGCCATTATCCCCATTTATCGACGAAAGAGGCATTTTACGTGTTGGAGGTCGTTTGCAAAATTCAAATTTACCGTTTGAACAAATGCATCCGATTCTCCTCCCAAGAAGTAGTCACGTAACCGATCTCATCATTCGCGAATCTCACGTGCAAAATCATCATTCGGGTTTGACAGCGACTCTGTACCTCGTTCGTCAATTGTATTGGCCCATCGATGGGAAAAACATAACACGAAAAATCATCCGCCAATGTGTAAAATGTTTTCGATGCAATCCTCCGATGACTAATTATGTCATGGGGAACCTGCCTGCCGCTAGAGTTTTAGAATCCCGACCATTCACGAATGTCGGAGTCGATTGTTGCGGTCCCTTTTATATAAAGGAGCGACGATACCGCAACCGTAACCGTGTTAAAATTTATGTTACCGTCTTCGTCTGCTTCGCGACAAAGGCCGTGCATTTGGAAGTCGTCAGCGACATGAGCTCGGAAGCCTTTTTGGCAGCATTGAAACGTTTTATTGCACGGCGCGGCATTTGTCGGAACATTTACTCGGACAACGGAACGAATTTTGTCGGTGCGAATAATGAAATGGTGGATTTACTTCGATCTTTAAGCGAACAAGAAGAAATCCGTCAATATGTCGTAGAAAGAAAGATCACGTGGCACTTCATGCCTCCACTGTCTCCTCATTTCGGGGGATTGTGGGAGGCAGTGGTGAAATCATTCAAACATCACCTACGTCGTGTTGTCGGCGACGAGTTATTTACCTTTGAGCAGTTTGCGACCTTTACAACCGAAATCGAGGCAGTCCTAAATTCACGTCCCTTGACACCCCTTTCTTCTGACCCTAATGACCTATCCGCCCTGACTCCCGGTCATTTTTTAATTGGCGGTATAATAACGAGCGTACCAGAAGCCGATTTCACCAAAACAGTTACCAATCGGCTGTCCACCTGGCAACACATCCAAAAGATTAAACAGGACTTTTGGAGCCGGTGGCACAAGGAATATATTAACCACCTAAATGTACGAGCCAAATGGACAAGGGGCTCGCATTACATCAAGGAAGGGACGATTGTCGTGTTAAGGGACGACAACTTGCCACCGCTACAATGGACTCTTGGAAGGGTCGTCGAAGTTCACCCAGGCAAGGACGACGTAATACGCGCGGTAACTGTGCGCACAGCTAACGGCGCGTACAAGCGCAACATTCGACACCTCGCACCTTTACCGATCGAACCCGAAAAATCTTAATTTTAATCTTTGATCTTTCATTTGTACAGCGTTTCGTTTGTTATCAGTGTTATTTGTATGTTTGCCGTCCTAGTAGGTCAGTTTTATGACAGACCTCGACTCATGTCACGATGTGACCCGTAGTAGTAACATATTATGCGCATTTATAGTCATTAGTTTTACGCGTTTTAAGAATGTTTCGTATTTTCTTCTTTTGCATCATTGTATATCGATTTTCGAATTTTTCGTTCTAATTTACGCCTATGTTATGTTATGTTCCTTTCTATGTGATTTTGAACTACTTGTGTATAGTTCAACGGGGGGAGCATGTACGGTTTCGAGAAAGCGGTCGCCCCCTTGAGCCTTCGGGACCGTCGCCAGGCCAAGGGCCATAAAGCCTTCGGGACCGTCGCCAGGCCAAGGGCCATAAGGCCTTCGGGACCGTCGCCAGGCCAAGGGCCATAAAGCCTTATCGGGCCGTTCGGGCCCACGTCGTCATGCTGTTTCGGGGTAACGTCTCCCTCCGGAATTGTCAGCCGTTTTCGGCACGTTTTGGGGGTTTCCCACCATTGACTTGAGGGTGGGCTCGCGTCCTCCGCCGAAGAGGGGATCGGACGAGAAAATTCCCTTCCCTCAAGTCAATCGGCGAATGGGGATGACGTTTCCCCCAAACGGGGCCTTATCGAGACATTCCGCGAGGCGATAAAGGGACGATACTCCGACGCAGCATGACGAGACGGTAGAAAACGACGAGACGGTAGAAAACCACCAGACGGTAGAGACCACTGAGACGCAGAGACGATAGAGACGATAGAGACGATTCACAACCATTCGATTTGTTAAACCGACCAACACTGCCA
Source organism: Megalopta genalis (assembly GCF_051020955.1). NCBI lineage: Eukaryota > Metazoa > Arthropoda > Insecta > Hymenoptera > Halictidae > Megalopta > Megalopta genalis. The sequence goes on along the minus strand of NW_027476693.1, from coordinate 142,845 downwards.
ACCACGGATCCTTGAAACAGTCGCCCAAAGGTAAATCGGCCGGCGACAAGTGCAGGATAAACATTATTCAACAAATTTGTTATTGTTGAATCGAAGAACTTTTAATATCCTCGGCACGACATAAAACATCATGTATATCACAAGTATTTGAATCTAAACCATTTGATTCGCATGGGATTTGATGGTAAGCCTTCTACTTCCCACTGATTTGATCCTGAATCATGTCTTTCGCATGGATTTGAAGCTAACTCGTTTGTTTCGCGTGCAGTTGGAGATATATCATGTATATGACAAGTATTTGAAGCTAAATCATATGTGTCGCATGGATTTGAAGCTAAGCCTTCTACTTGGCATTGAATTGAAGCTAAATCGTTTGTTTCGCTTGGATTTGTAGCTAACTCGTTTGTTTCGCCTGCATTTGAAGCTATATCACTTATATCGCAAGTATTAGAAGCTAAATCATTTGTTTCGCACAGATTTGAAGCCAAACCTTCTACATCGCATTGATTAGAAGCTAAATTATGTGTTTGGCATGGACTTGAAGCTAACTCGTTTGTTCCTCCAGCTTTTGATGCTATATTACTTATATCGCAAGTATTTGAAGCTAAATCATATGTGTCGCATGCATTTGAAGCTGAAACTTCTACATCGCATTGATTTGAAGCAAAATCTTGTGTATCGCATGGATTTGAAGCTAAGCCTTCTACTTCGCACTGATTTGAAGTTAAATCATGTGTTTCGCGTCGATTTGGAGCTAACTCGTTTGCTTCGAATGCTGTTGAAGCTAAATCATGTATATCACAAGTATTTGAAGCTAAACCATTTGCATCGCATGGATTTGACGCACTGCCATCTACTTCGCATTAATTAGTAGCTAAATCACGTGTTTTGCATGGATTTGAAGCTAAACCTGCTACTTCGCATTGATTTGAAGCTAAATTATGTGTTTCGCGTGGATTTGAATGTAACTCATTTGTTTGGCATGCAGTTGAAGCTATATCACCTATATCCAAAGTGTTGGAAGCTCAATCATTTGTTTCGCATGGATTTGAAGCTAAACCTGCTACTTCGCATTGATTTGAAGCTAAATCATGTGTTTCGCGTGGATTCGGAGATAACGCGTTTGCTTCGAATGCGGTTGAAGCTAAATCATGTATATCGCAAGTATTTGAGGCTAAACCATTTGTATCGCATGGATTTGAATCTCTGCCTTCTACTTCGCATTGATTTGACGCTCAATATTGTGTTTCGAATGGATTTGAAGCTAACTCGTTTGTTTCGCATGCAGTTGAAACTAAATCTTGTATATCACAAGTATTTGCAGCTAATCAATTGATTCGCATGGATTTGAAGCTAAGCCTTCTACTTCGCATTGGTTGGATCCTAAATCACGTGTTTTGCATGGATTTGAAGCTAAACCTTCTACATCGCATTGATTTGAAGCTAAATCGTGTTTTTCGCATGGATTTGAGGCAAACTCGTTTGTTTCGCATGCAGTTGTAGCTAAATAATGTATATCACAAGTATTTGTAGCTAAACCATTTGTTTCGCATGTATGTGAAGCTACATCATGTGTTTACCATGACAATGAACCTAAATCATGTGTTGCCCATGGATTTGAAGCTTAATCATGTAATTTGCATGGATTTGAAGCTAACTTGATTGTATCCTCAGCATTTGAAGTTACTTCATTTATATCGCAAGTATATGAAGCTAAATCATATGTGTTCCGCTTGGTTTTGAAGCTAAACCTTCTACATCGCATTGATTTGAAGCTAAATCATTTGTTTCGGATGGATTTGAAGCTAAACCTTCTACATCGCATTGATTTGAAGCTAAATCATGTGTTTCGCGTGGATTTGAAGGTAACTCGTTTGTTTTGCATGCAGTTGAAGCTATATCACCTTTATCCCAAGTGTTTGAAGCTAAATCATATGTGTCGCATGGATTTCAAGCTGAACCTACTACATCGCATTGATTTGAAACTAAGTCTTGTGTATCGCATGGATTTAAAGCTAAACCTTCTACATCGCATTGATTTGAAGCTAAATCATGTGTTTCGCATGGATTTGTAGATAACAAGTTTGTTTCGCATGCAGTTGTAGCTAAATAATGTATATCACAAGTATTTCTAGCTAAACCATATTTTCGCATGGATTTGAGGCTAAGCCTTCTACTTCGCATTGATTTGAAGCTAAATCATTTGTTTCGCATGGATTTGAAGATAAACCTCCTACATCGCATTGATTTCCAGCTAAATCATGTGTTTCGCATGGATTTGAAGCTAACTCGTTCGTTGCGCATGCAGTTAAATCTAAATAACGTATATCACAAGTATTTGAAGCTAAACCATTTGTTTGGGATGGATTTGAAGCTAAGCCTTCAACTTCGCATTAATTAGTAGCTAAATCACGTGTTTTGCATGGATTTGAAGCTAAACCTTCTACATCGCATTGATTTGAAGTTAAATCATTTGTTTCGCAAGGATTTGAAGCTAACTCGTGTGTTCCGCATGGATTTGAAGCTAAACCTTCTACATCGCATTGATTTGTAGCTAAATCATGTGTTTCCCTTGGATATGAAGCTAAATCATGTGTTTCGAATGGATTTGAAGCTAACTCGTTTGTTTCGCATGCAGTTGAAACTAAATAATGTATATCACATGTATTTGCAGCTAAACAATTCATTCGCATGGATTTGAAGCTAAGCCTTCTACTTGGCATTGAATTGAAGCTAAATCGTGTGTTTTGCATGGATTTGAAGCCAACTCGTTTGTTTCTCCTGTATTTGAAGCTGTATCATTTATATCGCACGTATTTGAAGCTAATCCATTTGTTTCGCATGGATTTGAAGCTATGCCTTCTACTTCGCATTGATTGGATCCTAAATCACGTGTTTTGCATGGATTTGAAGCTAAGCCTTCTACATCGCATTGATTTTCAGCTGAATCATGTGTTTCGCATGGATTTGAAGCTCACTCGTTCGTTTCGCCTGCATTTGAAACTATATCACTTATATCGCAAGTATTTGAAGCTAAATCATGTGTTTCGCATGGATTTGAAGCTAAACCTGCTACTTCGCATTGATTTGAAGCTAAATTATGTGTTTCGCGTCGATTTGAAGATAACTCGTTGTTTCGCATGCAGTTGAAACTAAATCATGTATATCACATGTATTTGCAGCTAAACAATTCATTCGCATGGATTTGAAGCTAAGCCTTCTACTTGGCATTGAATTGAAGCTAAATCGTGTGTTTTGCATGGATTTGAAGCTAACTCGTTTGTTTCTGCTGTATTTGAAGCTATATCATTTATATCGCAAGTATTTGAAGCTAAAGCATTTGTCTCGCATGGATTTGAAGCTAAGCCTTCTACTTCGCATTGATTGGATCCTAAATCACGTGTTTTGCATGGATTTGAATCTAAGCCTTCTACATAGCATTAATTTGCAGCTGAATCATGTATTTCGCATGTATTTGAAGCTAACTCGTTCGTTTCTCCTGCATTTGAAACTATATCACTTATATCGTAAGTATTGGAAGCTCAATCATTTGTTTCGCATGGATTTCAAGCTAAGCCTGCTACTTCGCATTGATTTGAAGCTAAATTATGTGTTTCGCGTGGATTTGAAGGTAACTCGTTGTTTCGCATGCAGTTGAAGCTAAATCATGCATTTCACAAGTATTTGAAGCCGAACCATTAGATTCGCATGGATTTGAAGCTAAGCCTTCAACTTCGCACTGATTTGAAGCTAAATCATGTGTTTCGCGTGGATTTGAAGGTAACTCGTTTGTTTCGAATGCAGTTGAAGCTAAATCATGTCTATCACAAGTATTTGTAGCTCAACCATTTGTTTCGCATGGATTTGAAGCTAAATCATGTGTTTCTCATGGATTTGAAGCAAACTCGTTTGTTTGGCCAGCATTGAAGCTATATCACTTATATCGCAAGTATTTGATGCCAAAATCATTTGTTTCGCACGGATTTGAAGCTAAACCTTCTACTTCGCATTGATTTGAAGCTAAATCATGTGTTTCGTATGGATTTGAAGCAAACTCGTTCGTTTCGCCTGCATCTGAAGCTATATCTCTTATATCGCAAGTATTTGATGCTAAATCATTTGTTTCGCACAGATTTGAAGCTAAACCTTTTACATCGCATTGATTTGAAAATAAATCATGTGTTTCGCTTGGATTTGAAGCTAAATCATGTGTTTCGCATGGATTTGAAACTAACTCGTTTGTGTCGCCTGCATTTGAAGCTATATCATTTATATCGCAAGTATTTGATGCCAAAATCATTTGTTTCGCACGCATTTGTATCTAAACCTTCTACTTCGCATTGATTTGAAGCTGAATCATGTGTTTCGTATGGATTTGAAGCTAACTCGTTCGTTTCGCCTGCATCTGAAGCTATATCCCTTATATCGCAAGTATTTGATGCTAAATCATTTGTTTCGCACAGATATGAAGCTAAACCTTTTACATCGCATTGATTTGAAGATAAATCATGTGTTTCGCTTGGATTTGAAGCTAAATCATGTGTTTCGCATGGATTTGAAGCTAACTCGTTTGTGTCGCCTGCATTTGAAGCTATATCATTTATATCGCAAGTATATGATGCCAAAATCATGTGTTTCGCATGGATTTGAAGCTAAACCTGCTACTTCGCATTGATTTGAAGCTAAATTATGTGTTTCGCGTCGATTTGAAGATAACTCGTTGTTTCGCATGCAGTTGAAACTAAATCATGTATATCACATGTATTTGCAGCTAAACAATTCATTCGCATGGATTTGAAGCTAAGCCTTCTACTTGGCATTGAATTGAAGCTAAATCGTGTGTTTTGCATGGTTTTGAAGCTAACTCGTTTGTTTCTGCTGTATTTGAAGCTATATCATTTATATCGCAAGTATTTGAAGCTAAAGCATTTGTCTCGCATGGATTTGAAGCTAAGCCTTCTACTTCGCATTGATTGGATCCTAAATCACGTGTTTTGCATGGATTTGAATCTAAGCCTTCTACATAGCATTAATTTGCAGCTGAATCATGTATTTCGCATGTATTTGAAGCTAACTCGTTCGTTTCTCCTGCATTTGAAACTATATCACTTATATCGTAAGTATTGGAAGCTCAATCATTTGTTTCGCATGGATTTCAAGCTAAGCCTGCTACTTCGCATTGATTTGAAGCTAAATTATGTGTTTCGCGTGGATTTGAAGGTAACTCGTTGTTTCGCATGCAGTTGAAGCTAAATCATGCATTTCACAAGTATTTGAAGCCGAACCATTAGATTCGCATGGATTTGAAGCTAAGCCTTCAACTTCGCACTGATTTGAAGCTAAATCATGTGTTTCGCGTGGATTTGAAGGTAACTCGTTTGTTTCGAATGCAGTTGAAGCTAAATCATGTCTATCACAAGTATTTGTAGCTCAACCATTTGTTTCGCATGGATTTGAAGCTAAATCATGTGTTTCTCATGGATTTGAAGCAAACTCGTTTGTTTGGCCAGCATTGAAGCTATATCACTTATATCGCAAGTATTTGATGCCAAAATCATTTGTTTCGCACGGATTTGAAGCTAAACCTTCTACTTCGCATTGATTTGAAGCTAAATCATGTGTTTCGTATGGATTTGAAGCAAACTCGTTCGTTTCGCCTGCATCTGAAGCTATATCTCTTATATCGCAAGTATTTGATGCTAAATCATTTGTTTCGCACAGATTTGAAGCTAAACCTTTTACATCGCATTGATTTGAAAATAAATCATGTGTTTCGCTTGGATTTGAAGCTAAATCATGTGTTTCGCATGGATTTGAAACTAACTCGTTTGTGTCGCCTGCATTTGAAGCTATATCATTTATATCGCAAGTATTTGATGCCAAAATCATTTGTTTCGCACGCATTTGTATCTAAACCTTCTACTTCGCATTGATTTGAAGCTGAATCATGTGTTTCGTATGGATTTGAAGCTAACTCGTTCGTTTCGCCTGCATCTGAAGCTATATCCCTTATATCGCAAGTATTTGATGCTAAATCATTTGTTTCGCACAGATATGAAGCTAAACCTTTTACATCGCATTGATTTGAAGATAAATCATGTGTTTCGCTTGGATTTGAAGCTAAATCATGTGTTTCGCATGGATTTGAAGCTAACTCGTTTGTGTCGCCTGCATTTGAAGCTATATCATTTATATCGCAAGTATATGATGCCAAAATCATTTGTTTCGCACGCATTTGAATCTAAACCTTCTACTTCGCATTGATTTGAAGCTAAATCATGTGTTTCGTATGGATTTGAAGCTAACTCGTTTGTTTCGCATGCAATTGATGCTAAATCATGTCTTTCACAAGTATTTGAAGATGAACCATTTAAATCGCATGGCTTTGAACCTGAGCCTTCTACTTCGCACTGATTTGCACCTAAATAATGTGTTTCGCATGGATTTGAATCTAAACATTCTACATCCCATGGATTTGAAGCTAATTCATGTGTTTCGCATTGATTTGAAGCTAACTCGTTCATTTCGCCTGCAGTTGAATCTACATCACTTATATCGCAAGTATTTGAAGCTAAATCATGTGTTTCGCTTGGATTTGAAGCTAAACCTTCTACATCGCATTCATTTGAACCAATTCATGTGTTTCGCGTAGATTTGAAGCTAACTCGTTTGTTTCGCATGCAGTTGTAGCTAAATAATGTATATCACAAGTATTTGTAGCTGAATCATTTGATTCACATGGATTTGAAGCTAAGCCTTGTACTTCGCATTGATTTGAAGCTAAATCATTTGTTTCGCATAGAACTGAAGCTAAGCCTTCTACTTCGCATTAATAGGAAGCTAAATCACGTGGTTTGTATGGATTTGAAGCTAAACCTTCTACATCGCATTGATTTGAACCTAAATCATGTGTTTCGCATGGATTTGAAGCTATCTCGTTTGTTTCGCATGCAGTTGTAGCTTAATAATGTTTATCGCAAGTATTTGAAGCTAAATCATATGTGTCGCATGGATTTGAAGCTGAACCTTCTACATCGCATTGATTTGAGGCTAAATCTTGTGTATCGCATGGATTTGAAGCCAAACCTTCTACATCGCATTGATTTGCAGCTAAATCGTGTGTTTCGCATGGATTTGAAGCTAACTGGTTCGTTGCCCATGCAGTTAAATCTAAATAACGTATATCACAAGTATTTGAAGCTAAACCATTTGTTTCGCAAGGATTTGAAGCTAAATCTTTCGTCCCGCATGAATTTGAAGCTAAGCCTTCTACATCGTATTGATTTGAAGCTAAATCATGTGTTTCGCATGGATTTGAAGGTAACTCGTTTGTTTCGCATGGGTTTTGATGCTAAGCCTCCTAGGACGCACTGATTTGAAGCTAAATCATGTCTTTCGCATGGATTTGAAGCTAACTCGTTTTTTCCGCCTGCATTTGAAGCTATATCACTTATATCGCAAGTATTTGATGCCAAAATCATTTGTTTCGCACGGATTTGAAGCTAAACCCTCTACTTCGCATTGATTTGAAGCTAAATCATGTGTTTCGTATGGATTTGAAGTAAACTCGTTCGTTTCGCCAGCATCTGAAGCTATATCCCTTATATCGCAAGTATTTGATGCTAAATCATTTGTTTCGCACAGATTTGAAGCTAAACCTTTTACATCGCATTGATTTGAAGATAAATCATGTGTTTCGCTTGGATTTGAAGCAAAATCATGTGTTTCGCATGGATTTGAAGCTAACTCGTTTGTGTCGCCTGCATTTGAAGCTATATCATTTATATCGCAAGTATTTGATGCCAAAATCATTTGTTTCGCACGCATTTGAATCTAAACCTTCTACTTCGCATTGATTTGAAGCTAAATCATGTGTTTCGTATGGATTTGAAGCTAACTCGTTTGTTTCGCATGCAATTGAAGCTAAATCATGTCTTTCACAAGTATTTGAAGATGAACCATTTAAATCGCATGGCTTTGAACCTGAGCCTTCTACTTCGCACAGATTTACACCTAAATAATGTGTTTCGCATGGATTTGAAGCTAAACCTTCTACATCCCATGGATTTGAAGCTAAATCATGTGTTTGGCATGGATTTGAATCTAAACCTTCTACATCGCATTGATTTGCAGCTGAATCATGTGTTTCGCTTGGATTTGAAGCTAAACCTTCTACATCGCATTGATTTGAAGCTTAATCTAGTGTATCGCATGGATTTGACGCTAAACCTCCTACAACGCATTGATTTGCAGCTAAATCATGTGTTTCGCATGGATTTGAAGCTAACTCGTCCATTTCGCCTGCAGTTGAATCTACATCACTTATATAGCAAGTATTTGAAGCTAAATCATGTGTTTCGCTTGGATTTGAAGATGAACCATTTGAATCGCATGGCTTTGAACCTGAGCCTTCTACTTCGCATTGATTGGATCCTAAATCACGTGTTTTGCATGGATTTGAAGCTAAGCCTTCTACATTGCATTGATTTGCAGCTGAATCATGTGTTTCGCATGGATTTGAAGCTAACTCTTTCTTTTCTCCTGCATTTGAAACTATATCACTTATATCGCAAGTATTGGAAGCTAAATCATGTGTTTCGCTTGGATTTGAAGCTAAACCTTCTACATCGCATTGTTTTGAAGCTAAATTATGTGTTTCGCTTGGATTTGAAGATGAACCATTTGAATCGCATGGCTTTGAACCTGAGCCTTCTACTTCGCACTGATTTGCACCTAAATAATGTGTTTCGCATGCAGTTGAAACTGAATCATGTATATCACAAGTATTTGCAGCTAAACAATTGATTCGCATGGACTTGAAGCTAAGCCTTCTACTTGGCATTGAATTGAAGCTAAATCGTGTGTTTTGCATGGATTTGAAGCGAACTCGTTTGTTTCTCCTGTATTTGAAGCTGTATCATTTATATCGCAAGTATTTGAAGCTAAACCATTTGTTTCGCATGTATTAGAAGCTAAGCCTTCTACTTGGCTTTGAATTGAAGCTAAATCGTGAGTTTTGCATGGATTTGAAGCTAACTCGTTTGTTTCTCCTGTATTTGATGCTGTATCATTTTTATCGCAAGTATTTGATGCTAAACCATTTGTTTCGCACGGATTTGAAGCTAAGCCTTCTACTTCGCACTGATTTGATGTTAAATCATGTGTTTCGCGTGGGTTTGGAGCTAACTCGATTGCTTCGAATGCAGTGGAAGCTAAATCATGTATATCACAAGTATTTGAAGCTAAACCATTTGTATCGCATGGATTTGAAGCTAAGCCTTCTACTTCGCATTGATTGGATCCTAAATCACGTGTTTTGCATGGATTTGAAGCTAAGCCTTCTACATCGCATTGATTTGAAGCTAAATCATGTGTTTCGCGTGGATTTGAAGGTAACTCGTTTGTTTCGCATGCAGTTGAAGCTAAATCAAGTCTTTCACAAGTATTTGAAGATGAACCATTTGAATCGCATGGCTTTGAACCTGGGCCTTCTACTTCGCACTGATTTGCACCTAAATAATGTGTTTCGCATGGATTTGAAGCTAAGCCTACTACTTCGCACTGATTTGATGTTAAATCATGCGTTTCGCGTGGATTTGGAGCTAACTCGATTGCTTCGAATGCAGTGGAAGCTAAATCATGTATATCACAAGTATTTGAAGCTAAACCATTTGTATCGCATGGATTTGAAGCCTTGCCTTCTACTTCGCATTGATTTGACGCTAAGTATTGTGTTTCGAATGGATTTGAAGCTAACTCGTTTGTTTCGCATGCAGTTGTAGCTAAATAGTGTATATCACAAGTATTTGTAACTAAACCATTTGTTCGCATGGATTTGAAGCTAAGCCCTCTACTTCGCATTGATTTGAAGCTAAATCATTTGTTTCGCATGGAATTGAAGCTACCTCGTTTGTTCCTCCTGATTTTGAATCTATATCACTTATATCGCAAGGTGTTGAAGCTAAATCATGTGCGTCGCATGGATTTCAAGCTGATCTTTCTACATCGCATTGATTTGAAGCTAAATCTTGTCTATCGCATGGATTTGCGGCTAAACCCTCTACATCGCATTGATTTGCAACTAAATCATGTGTTTCACATGTATTTGGAGCTAAACCTTCTACATCGCATTGATTTGAAGCTAAATCATGTGTACCCCATGTATTTGAAGCTAACTCGTTTGTTTCGCATGCAGTTGTAGCTAAATAATGTATATCACAAGTATTTGTAGCTAAACCATTTGTCACGCATGGATTTGAAGCTAAGCCCTCTACTTCGCATTGATTTGAAGTTAAATCATTTGTTTCGCATGGAATTGAAGCTACCTCGTTTGTTCCTCCAGATTTTGAAGCTATATCACTTATATCGCAAGTATTTGAAGTTAAATCATGTGCGTCGCATGGATTTGAAGCTGAACTTTCTACATCGCATTGATTTGAAGCTAAATCTTGTGTATCGCATGGATTTGCGGCTAAACCCTCTACATCGCATTGATTTGAAGCTAAATCATGTGTTTCGCATGGATCTGAAGCTAACTCGTTTGTTTCGCCTGCATTTGAAGCTATATCACTTATGTTCGCAAGTATTTTATGCTAAATCATTCGTTTCGCATGGATTTGAAGCTAAGCCTTTTACTTCGCATTGATTTGAAGCTAAATCATTTGTTTCGCATGGATTTGAAGCTAAACCTTCTACATCAAATTGATTTAAAGCTAAATCATGTGTTTCGCGTGGATTTGAAGGTAACTCGTTTGTTTCGCATGCATTTGAAGCTATATCACATTTATCCCAAGTGTTTGGAGGTCAATCATTTGTATCGCATGGATTTGATGCTAAACCTTCTACATCGCATTGATTTGAAGCTAACTCATGTGTTTCGCGTGGATTTGAAGGTGACTCGTTTGTTTCGAATGCAGTTGAAAATATACCACCTATATCCCAAGTGTTTGAAGCTCAATCATTTGTTCCGCATGGATTTGAAGCTAAACATTCTACATCAATTTGATTTGAAGCTAAATCATGTGTTTCGCGTGGATTTGAAGGTAACTCGTTTGTTTCGCATGCAGTTGAAGCTATATCACCTTTATCCCAAGTGTTTGAAGCTCAATCATTTATATCGCATGAATTTGATGCTAAACCTTCTATATCGCATTGATTTGAAGCTAAATCATGTGTTTCCCATGTATTTGAAGCTAACTCGTTTGTTTCGCATGCAGTTGTAGGTAAATAGTGTATATCACAAGTATTTGTAACGAAACCATTTGTTTCGCATGGATTTGAAGCTAAGCCCTCTACTTCGCATTGATTTGAAGCTAAATCATTTGTTTCGCATGGAATTGAGGCTACCTCGTTTGTTCCTCCAGATTTTGAAGCTATATCACTTATATCGCAAGTATTTGAAGCGAAATCATGTGCGTCGCATGGATTTGAAGCTGAACTTTCTACATCGCATTGATTTGAAGCTAAATCTTGTCTATCGCATGGATTTGCGGCTAAACCCTCTACATCGCATTGATTTGCAACTAAATCATGTGTTTCGCATGGATCTGAAGCTAACTCGTTTGTTTCGCCTGCATTTGAAGCTATATCACTTATATTCGCAAGTATTTGATGCTAAATCATTCGTTTCGCATGGATTTGATGCTAAGCCTTTTACTTCGCATTGATTTGAAGCTAAATCATGTGTTTCCCTTGGATTTGAAGCTGAATCGTTTTTTCGCATGCAGTTGAATCTATATCATTTATATCGCAAGTATCTGAAGCTAAATCATTTGTTTCTGATGGATTTGAAGCTAAACCTTATACATCCCATGGATTTGAAGCTAAATCATGTGTTTGGCATGGATTTGAAGCTAAACCTTCTACATCGCATTGATTTGCATCTGAATCATGTGTTTCGCATGGATTTGAAGCTAACTCGTTTGTTTCGCATGCAGTTGTAGTTAAATAATGTATATCACAAGTATTTGTAACTAAACCATTTGTTTGCGTGGATTTGAAGCTAAGCCTTCTACTTCGCATTGATTTGAAGCTAAATCGTGTGTTTCGCATGGATTTGATGCAAACTCGTTTGTTTCGCATGCAGCTGTAGCTAAATAATGTATATCACAAGCATTTGTAGCTAAATCATTTGTTTCGCATGCAGTTGTAGCTAAATAATGTATATCACAAGTATTTGTAACTAAACCATTTGTTTCTCATGGATTTTAAGCTAAACCTTCTACATCGCATTGATTTGAAGCTAAATCATGTGTATCCCATGTATTTGAAGCTAACTCGTTTGTTTCGCATGCAGTTGTAGCTAAGTAATGTATATCACAAGTATTTGTAGCTAAACCATTTGTTTCGCATGGATTTGAAGCTAAGCCCTCTACTTCGCATTGATTTGAAGCTAAATCATTTGTTTCGCATGGATTTGAAGCTAACTCGTTCGTTGCGCATGCAGTTAAATCTAAATAACGTATATCACAAGTATTTGAACCTAAACCATTTGTTTCGCATAGATTTGAAGCTAAGCCTTCTACTTCGCATTAGTAGGAAGCTAAATCACGTGTTTTGCATGGATTTGAAGCTAAACCTTCTACATCGCATTGATTTGCATCTGAATCATGTGTTTCGCATGGATTTGAAGCTAACTCGTTTGTGTCGCATGCAGTTTAAGCTAAATCATGTATATCACAAGTATTTGAATCTAAACCATTTGATTCGCATGGGGTTTGATGCTAAGCCTTCTACTTCACACTGATTTGATGCTGAATCATGTCTTTCGCATGGATTTGAAGCTAACTCGATTGTTTCGCATGCAGCTGTAGCTAAATAATGTATATCACAAGTATTTGTAGCTAAACCATTTGTTTCGCATGGATTTGAAGCTAAACCTTCTACATCGCATTGATTTGCAGCTGAATCATGTGTTTCGCGTGGATTTGAAGGTAACTCGTTTGTTTCGCATGCAGCTGTAGCTAAATAGTGTATATCACAAGTATTTGTAGCTAAACCATTTGTTTGCATGGATTTGAAGCTAAGCCCTCTACTTCGCATTGATTTGCAGCTGACTCATGTGTTTCGCGTGGATTTGAAGGTAACTCGTTTGTTTCGCATGCAGCTGTAGCTAAATAGTGTATATCACAAGTATTTGTAGCTAAACCATTTGTTTGCATGGATTTGAAGCTAAGCCTTCTACTTCGCATTGATTTGAAGCTAAATCGTGTGTTTCGCATGGATCTGAAGCTAACTCGTTTGTTTCGCCTGCATTTGAAGCTATATCACTTATATTCGCAAGTATTTGATGCTAAATCATTCGTTTCGCATGGATTTGATGCTAAGCCTTTTACTTCGCATTGATTTGAAGCTAAATCATGTGTTTCCCTTGGATTTGAAGCTTAATCGTTTTTTCGCATGCAGTTGAATCTATATCATTTATATCGCAAGTATCTGAAGCTAAATCATTTGTTTCTGATGGATTTGAAGCTAAACCTTATACACCCCATGGATTTGAAGCTAAATCATGTGTTTGGCATGGATTTGAAGCTAAACCTTCTACATCGCATTGATTTGCATCTGAATCATGTGTTTCGCATGGATTTGAAGCTAACTCGTTTGTGTCGAATGCAGTTGACACTAAATCATGTATATCACAAGTATTTGAATCTAAACCATTTGATTCGCATGGGATTTGATGGTAAGCCTTCTTCTTCACACTGATTTGATCCTGAATCATGTCTTTCGCATGGATTTGAAGCTAACTCGTTTGTTTCGCATGCAGTTGGAGATATATCATCTTTATGACAAGTATTTGAAGCTAAACCATTTGTTTCGCATGTATGGGAAGCTAAATCACGTGTTTACCATGACTATGAACCTAAATCATGTGTTGCCCATGGATTTGAAGCTTAATCATGTGTTTTGCATGGATTTGAAGCTAAACCTTCTACATCGCATTGATTTGCATCTGAATCATGTGTTTCGCATGGATTTGAAGCTAACTCGTTTGTTTCGCATGCAGTTGTAGCTAAATAACGTATATCACAAGTATTTGTAGCTAAACCATTTGTTTGCATGGATTTGAAGCTAAGCCTTCTACTTCGACTTCGCATTGATTTGAAGCTAAATCGTGTGTTTCGCATGGATTTGATGCAAACTCGTTTGTTTCGCATGCAGCTGTAGCTAAATAATGTATATCACAAGCATTTGTAGCTAAATCATTTCTTTCGCATGCAGTTGTAGCTAAATAATGTGTATCAAAGTATTTGTAACTAAACCATTTGTTTCTCATGGATTTTAAGCTAAACCTTCTACATCGCATTGATTTGAAGCTAAATCATGTGTATCCCATGTATTTGAAGCTAACTCGTTTGTTTCGCATGCAGTTGTAGCTAAGTAATGTATATCACAAGTATTTGTAGCTAAACCATTTGTTTCGCATGGATTTGAAGCTAAGCCCTCTACTTCGCATTGATTTGAAGCTAAATCATTTGTTTCGCATGGATTTGAAGCTAACTCGTTCGTTGCGCACGCAGTTAAATCTAAATAACGTATATCACAAGTATTTGAACCTAAACCATTTGTTCGCATAGATTTGAAGCTAAGCCTTCTACTTCGCATTAGTAGGAAGCTAAATCACGTGTTTTGCATGGATTTGAAGCTAAACCTTCTACATCGCATTGATTTGCATCTGAATCATGTGTTTCGCATGGATTTGAAGCTAACTCGTTTGTGTCGCATGCAGTTTAAGCTAAATCATGTATATCACAAGTATTTGAATCTAAACCATTTGATTCGCATGGGGTTTGATGCTAAGCCTTCTACTTCACACTGATTTGATGCTGAATCATGTCTTTCGCATGGATTTGAAGCTAACTCGATTGTTTCGCATGCAGTTGTAGCTAAATAATGTATATCACAAGTATTTGTAGCTAAACCATTTGTTTGCATGGATTTGAAGCTAAGGCTTCTACTTCGCATTGATTTGAAGCTAAATCCTGTGTTTCGCATGGATTTGATGAAAACTCGTTTGTTTCGCATGCAGCTGTAGCTAAATAATGTATATCACAAGTATTTGTAGCTAAACCATTTGTTTCGCTTGGATTTGAAGCTAAACCTTCTACATCGCATTGATTTGCAGCTGATCATGTGTTTCGCGTGGATTTGAAGGTAATTCGTTTGTTTCGCATGCAGCTGTAGCTAAATAGTGTATATCACAAGTATTTGTAGCTAAACCATATGTTTCGCATGGATTTGAAACTAAGCCTTCTACTTCGCATTAATAGGAAGCTAAATCGCGTGTTTT
The DNA here is from genome assembly GCF_051020955.1 of Megalopta genalis. Taxonomy (NCBI): domain Eukaryota; kingdom Metazoa; phylum Arthropoda; class Insecta; order Hymenoptera; family Halictidae; genus Megalopta; species Megalopta genalis. The sequence goes on along the minus strand of NW_027476693.1, from coordinate 127,556 downwards.
GCATGGATTTGAAGCTAAACCTTTTACAACGCATTGATTGAAACGAAATCATGTGTTTCGCATGGATTTGAAGCTGAGCCTTCTACATCGCATTCATTGAAGCTAAATCATGTGTTTCGCATGGATTGATGCTAAACCTTCTACATCGCATTGATTTTAAGCTAAATCATGTGTTTCGCATGGATTTGAAGCTAACTCGTTTGTTTCGCATGCAGTTGTAGCTAAATAATCTATATCACAAGTATTTGTAGCTAAACCATTTGTTTCGCATGGATTTGAAGCTAAGCCTTCTACTTCGCATTGATTTGAAGCTAAATCATTTGTTTCGCATGGATTTGAAGCTAAACCTTCTACATCGCATTGATTTGAAGCTAAATCATGTGTTTCGCGTGGATTTGAAGGTAACTCGTTTGTTTCGCAAGCAGTTGAATCTATATCACCTATATCCCAAGTGTTTGAAACACAATCATTTGTTTCGCATTGATTTGAAGCTAAACCTTCTACATCGCAATGATTTGAATCTAAATCTTGTGTAACGCATGGATTTGAAGCTAACAAGTTTGTTTCGCATGCAGTTGTAGCTTAAATTATGTATATCGCAAGTATTTGTAACTCAACCATTTGTTTCGCATGGATTTGAAGCTAAGCCCTCTACATCGCATTGATTTGAAGCTAAATCATTTGTTTCGCATGGATTTGAAGCTAAACCTTCTACATCGCATTGATTTGAAGCTAATCATGTGTTTCGCGTGGATTTGACGGTAACTCGTTTGTTTCGCACGCAGTTGAAGCTATATCACCTTTATCCCAAGTGTTTGAAGCTCAATCATTTGTTTCGCATGGATTTGAAGCTAAACCTTCTACATCACATTGATTTGAGCTAACTCATGTATTTCGCGTGGATTTGAAGGTAACTCGTTTGTTTCGCATGCAGTTTAAGCTAAATCATGTATATCACAAGTATTTGAATCTAAACCATTTGATTCGCATGGGGTTTGATGCTAAGCCTTCTACTTCACACTGATTTGATGCTGAATCATGTCTTTCGCATGGATTTGAAGCTAACTCGATTGTTTCGCATCCAGTTGTAGCTAAATAATGTATATCACAAGTATTTGTAGCTAAACCATTTGTTTGCATGGATTTGAAGCTAAGGCTTCTACTTCGCATTGATTTGAAGCTAAATCGTGTGTTTCGCATGGATTTGATGCAAACTCGTTTGTTTCGCATGCAGCTGTAGCTAAATAATGTATATCACAAGCATTTGTAGCTAAATCATTTCTTTCGCATGCAGTTGTAGCTAAATAATGTGTATCAAAGTATTTGTAACTAAACCATTTGTTTCTCATGAATTTTAAGCTAAACCTTCTGACATCGCATTGATTTGAAGCTAAATCATGTGTATCCCATGTATTTGAAGCTAACTCGTTTGTTTCGCATGCAGTTGTAGCTAAGTAATGTATATCACAAGTATTTGTAGCTAAACCATTTGTTTCGCATGGATTTGAAGCTAAGCCCTCTACTTCGCATTGATTTGAAGCTAAATCATTTGTTTCGCATGGATTTGAAGCTTACTCGTTCGTTGCGCACGCAGTTAAATCTAAATAACGTATATCACAAGTATTTGAACCTAAACCATTTGTTCCGCATAGATTTGAAGCTAAGCCTTCTACTTCGCATTAGTAGGAAGCTAAATCACGTGTTTTGCATGATTTGAAGCTAAACCTTCTACATCGCATTGATTTGCATCTGAATCATGTGTTTCGCATGGATTTGAAGCTAACTCGTTTGTGTCGCATGCAGTTTAAGCTAAATCATGTATATCACAAGTATTTGAATCTAAACCATTTGATTCGCAAGGGTTTGATGCTAAGCCTTCTACTTCACACTGATTGATGCTGAATCATGTCTTTCGCATGGATTTGAAGCTAACTCGATTGTTTCGCATGCAGTTGTAGCTAAATAATGTATATCACAAGTATTTGTAGCTAAACCATTTGTTTGCATGGATTTGAAGCTAAGGCTTCTACTTCGCATGATTTGAAGCTAAATCCTGTGTTTCGCATGGATTTGATGCAAACTCGTTTGTTTCGCATGCAGCTGTAGCTAAATAATGTATATCACAAGTATTTGTAGCTAAACCATTTGTTTCGCTTGGATTTGAAGCTAAACCTTCTACATCGCATGATTTGCAGCTGAATCATGTGTTTCGCGTGGATTTGAAGGTAATTCGTTTGTTTCGCATGCAGCTGTAGCTAAATAGTGTATATCACAAGTATTTGTAGCTAAACCATATGTTTCGCATGGATTTGAAACTAAGCCTTCTACTTCGCATTAATAGGAAGCTAAATCGCGTGTTTTGCATGGATTTGAAGCTAAACCTTTTTACAACGCATTGATTTGAAACGAAATCATGTGTTTCGCATGGATTTGAAGCTGAGCCTTCTACATCGCATTCATTTGAAGCTAAATCATGTGTTTCGCATGGATTTGAAGCTAAACCTTCTACATCGCATTGATTTTAAGCTAAATCATGTGTTTCGCATGGATTGGAAGCTAACTCGTTTGTTTCGCATGCAGTTGTAGCTAAATAATCTATATCACAAGTATTTGTAGCTAAACCATTTGTTTCGCATGGATTTGAAGCTAAGCCTTCTACTTCGCATTGATTTGAAGCTAAATCATTTGTTTCGCATGGATTTGAAGCTAAACCTTCTACATGGCATTGATTTGAAGCTAAATCATGTGTTTCGCGTGGATTTGAAGGTAACTCGTTTGTTTCGCAAGCAGTTGAATCTATATCACCTATATCTCAAGTGTTTGAAACACAATCATTTGTTTCGCATTGATTTGAAGCTAAACCTTCTACATCGCAATGATTTGAATCTAAATCTTGTGTAACGCATGGATTTGAAGCTAACAAGTTTGTTTCGCATGCAGTTGTAGCTAAATTATGTATATCGCAAGTATTTGTAGCTCAAACCATTTGTTTCGCATGGATTTGAATCTAAGCCCTCTACATCGCATTGATTTGAAGCTAAATCATTTGTTTCGCATGGATTTGAAGCTAAACCTTCTACATCGCATTGATTTGAAGCTAAATCATGTGTTTCGCGTGGATTTGACGGTAACTCGTTTGTTTCGCACGCAGTTGAAGCTATATCACCTTATATCCCAAGTGTTTGAAGCTCAATCATTTGTTTCGCATGGATTTGAAGCTAAACCTTCTACATCACATTGATTTGAAGCTAACTCATGTATTTCGCGTGGATTTGAAGGTAACTCGTTTGTTTCGCATGCAGTTTAAGCTAAATCATGTATATTACAAGTATTTGAATCTAAACCATTTGATTCGCATGGGGTTTGATGCTACCTTAGCCATTTTCTTACTTCACACTGATTTGATGCTGAATCATGTCTTTCGCATGGATTTGAAGCTAACTCGATTGTTTCGCATCCAGTTGTAGCTAAATAATGTATATCACAAGTATTTGTAGCTAAACCATTTGTTTGCATGGATTTGAAGCTAAGGCTTCTACTTCGCATTGATTTGAAGCTAAATCCTGTGTTTCGCATGGATTTGATGCAAACTCGTTTGTTTCGCATGCAGCTGTAGCTAAATAATGTATATCACAAGTATTTGTAGCTAAACCATTTGTTTCGCATGGATTTGAAGCTAAACCTTCTACATCGCATTGATTTGCGGCTGAATCATGTGTTTCGCGTGGATTTGAAGGTAATTCGTTTGTTTCGCATGCAGCTGTAGCTAAATAGTGTATATCACAAGTATTTGTAGCTAAACCATTTGTTTGCATGGATTTGAAGCTTAAGCCCTCTACTTCGCATTGATTTGCAGCTAAATCGTGTGTTTCGCATGGATCTGAAGCTAACTCGTTTGTTTCGCCTGCATTTGAAGCTATATCACTTATATTCGCAAGTATTTGATGCTAAATCATTTCGTTTCGCATGGATTTGATGCTAAACCCTTCTACATCGCATTGATTTGAAGCTAAATCATGTGTTCGCGTGGATTTGAAGGTAACTCGTTTGTTCTCGCAAGCAGTTGAATCTATATCACCTATATCCCAAGTGTTTGAAACACAATCATTTGTTTCGCATTGATTTGAAGCTAAACCTTCTACATCGCAATGATTTGAATCTAAATCTTGTGTAACGCATGGATTTGAAGCTAACAAGTTTGTTTCGCATGCAGTTGTAGCTAAATTATGTATATCGCAAGTATTTGTAGCTCAAACCATTTGTTTCGCATGGATTTGAAGCTAAGCCCTCTTACATCGCATTGATTTGAAGCTAAATCATTTGTTTCGCATGGATTTGAAGCTAAACCTTCTACATCGCATTGATTTGAAGCTAAATCATGTGTTTCGCGTGGATTTGACGGTAACTCGTTTGTTCGCACGCAGTTGAAGCTATATCACATTTATCCAAGTGTTTGAAGCTCAATCATTTGTTTCGCATGGATTTGAAGCTAAACCTTCTACATCACATTGATTTGAAGCTAACTCATGTATTTCGCGTGGTTTGAAGGTAACTCGTTTGTTTCGCATGCAGTTTAAGCTAAATCATGTATATCACAAGTATTTGAATCTAAACCATTTGATTCGCATGGGGTTTGATGCTAAGCCTTCTACTTCACACTGATTTGATGCTGAATCATGTCTTTCGCATGGATTTGAAGCTAACTCGATTGTTTCGCATCCAGTTGTAGCTAAATAATGTATATCACAAGTATTGTAGCTAAACCATTTGTTTGCATGGATTTGAAGCTAAGGCTTCTACTTCGCATTGATTTGAAGCTAAATCGTGTGTTTCGCATGGATTTGATGCAAACTCGTTTGTTCTGCATGCAGCTGTAGCTAAATAATGTATATCACAAGCATTTGTAGCTAAATCATTTCTTTCGCATGCAGTTGTAGCTAAATAATGTGTATCAAAAGTATTTGTAACTAAACCATTTGTTTCTCATGGATTTTAAGCTAAACCTTCTACAATCGCATTGATTGAAGCTAAATCATGTGTATCCCATGTATTTGAAGCTAACTCGTTTGTTCGCATGCAGTTGTAGCTAAGTAATGTATATCACAAGTATTTGTAGCTAAACCATTTGTTTCGCATGGATTTGAAGCTAAGCCCTCTACTTCGCATTGATTTGAAGCTAAATCATTTGTTTCGCATGGATTTGAAGCTAACTCGTTCGTTGCGCACGCAGTTAATCTAAATAACGTATATCACAAGTATTTGAACCTAACCATTTGTTCCGCATAGATTTGAAGCTAAGCCTTCTACTTCGCATTAGTAGGAAGCTAAATCACGTGTTTTGCATGGATTTGAAGCTAAACCTTCTACATCGCATTGATTTGCATCTGAATCATGTGTTTCGCATGGATTTGAAGCTAACTCGTTTGTGTCGCATGCAGTTTAAGCTAAATCATGTATATCACAAGTATTTGAATCTAAACCATTTGATTCGCATGGGGTTTGATGCTAAGCCTTCTACTTCACACTGATTTGATGCTGAATCATGTCTTTCGCATGGATTTGAAGCTAACTCGATTGTTTCGCATGCAGTTGTAGCTAAATAATGTATATCACAAGTATTGTAGCTAAACCATTTGTTTGCATGGATTTGAAGCTAGGCTTCTACTTCGCATTGATTGAAGCTAAATCCTGTGTTTCGCATGGATTTGATGCAAACTCGTTTGTTTCGCATGCAGCTGTAGCTAAATAATGTATATCACAAGTATTTGTAGCTAAACCATTTGTTTCGCTTGGATTTGAAGCTAAACCTTCTACATCGCATTGATTTGCAGCTGAATCATGTGTTTCGCGTGGATTTGAAGGTAATTCGTTTGTTTCGCATGCAGCTGTAGCTAAATAGTGTATATCACAAGTATTTGTAGCTAAACCTATGTTTCGCATGGATTTGAAACTAAGCCTTCTACTTCGCATTAATAGAAGCTAAATCGCGTGTTTTGCATGGATTTGAAGCTAAACCTTTTACAACGCATTGATTTGAAACGAAATCATGTTTTTCGCATGGATTTGAAGCTGAGCCTTCTACATCGCATTCATTTGAAGCTAAATCATGTGTTTCGCATGGATTTGAAGCTAAACCTTCTACATCGCATTGATTTTAAGCTAAATCATGGTGTTTCGCATGATTTGAAGCTAACTCGTTTGTTTCGCATGCAGTTGTAGCTAAATAATCTATATCACAAGTATTTGTAGCTAAACCATTTGTTTCGCATGGATTTGAAGCTAAGCCTTCTACTTCGCATTGATTTGAAGCTAAATCATTTGTTTCGCATGGATTTGAAGCTAAACCTTCTACATGGCATTGATTTGAAGCTAAATCATGTGTTTCGCGTGGATTTGAAGGTAACTCGTTTGTTTCGCAAGCAGTTGAATCTATATCACCTATATCTCAAGTGTTTGAAACACAATCATTTGTTTCGCATTGATTTGAAGCTAAACCTTCTACATCGCAATGATTTGAATCTAAATCTTGTGTAACGCATGGATTTGAAGCTAACAAGTTTGTTTCGCATGCAGTTGTAGCTAAATTATGTATATCGCAAGTATTTGTAGCTCAACCATTTGTTTCGCATGGATTTGAAGCTAAGCCCTCTACATCGCATTGATTTGAAGCTAAATCATTTGTTTCGCATGGATTTGAAGCTAAACCTTCTACATCGCATTGATTTGAAGCTAAATCATGTGTTTCGCGTGGATTTGACGGTAACTCGTTTGTTTCGCACGCAGTTGAAGCTATATCACCTTTATCCCAAGTGTTTGAAGCTCAATCATTTGTTTCGCATGGATTTGAAGCTAAACCTTCTACATCGCATTGATTTGCAGCTAAATCATGTGCTTCGCATGGATTTGAAGCTAACTAGTTCGTTGCGCATGCAGTTAAATCTAAATAACGTATATCACAACTATTTCTAGCTAAACCATTTGTTTCGCATGGATTTGAAGCTAAGCCTTCTACTTCGCATTGATTTGAAGCTAAATCATTTGTTTCGCATGGATTTGAAGCTAAACCTTCTACATCGCATTGATATGAAGCCAAATCATGTGTTTCGCGTTGATTTGAAGCTAAACCTTCTACATCGCATTGATTTTAAGCTAAATCATGTGTTTCGCATGGATGTTGCAGCTTACTCGTTTGATTCGTCTGCATTTGAATCTATATCAGTTATATCGCAAGTATCTGATGCTAAATCGTTTGTTTTTGCATGGATTTGAAGCTAATCCTTCTACGTCGCATTGTTTTGCAGCTAAGCCATGTGTATCGCATGGAGTTGAGGCGAACTCGTTCGATTCGCCTGCATATGGAGCTATATCATTTATATCGCAAGTATTTGAAGCGAAATCATTTGTGTCGCATGGATTTGAAGCAAAACCTTCTACATCGCATTGATTTTAAGCTAAATCTTATGTATCGTATTGATTTGAAGCTGAGCCTTCTACATCGTATTGATTTGAAGCTAAATCATGTGTTTCGCATGGATTTGAAGCTAAGTCATTTGTTTCACATGGATTTGAAGATAAACCTTCTACATCGCATGGATTTGAAGCTAACTCGTTCGTTGCGCATGCAGTTAAATCTAAATAACGTATATCACAAGTATTTGAAGCTAAACCATATGTTTCGCATGGATTTGAAACTAAGCCTTCTACTTCGCATAAATAGGAAGCTAAATCGCGTGTTTTGCATGGATTTGAAGCTAAACCTTTTACAACGCATTGATTTGAAACGAAATCATGTGTTTCGCATGGATTTGAAGCTGAGCCTTCTACATCGCATTCATTTGAAGCTAAATCATGTGTTTCGCATGGATTTGAAGCTAAACCTTCTACATCGCATTGATTTGAATCTAAATCATATGTTTCGCATGGATTTGAAGCTAACTCGTTTGTTTCGCATGCAGTTGTAGCTAAATAATCTATATCACAAGTATTTGTAGCTAAACCATTTGTTCGCATGGATTTGAAGCTAAGCCTTCTACTTCGCATTGATTTGAAGCTAAATCATTTGTTTTCGCATGGATTTGAAGCTAAACCTTCTACATCGCATTGATTTGAAGCTAAATCATGTGTTTCGCGTGGATTTGAAGGTAACTCGTTTGTTTCGCAAGCAGTTGAATCTATATCACCTATATCCCAAGTGTTTGAAACACAATCATTTGTTTCGCATTGATTTGAAGCTAAACCTTCTACATCGCAATGATTTGAATCTAAATCTTGTGTAACGCATGGATTTGAAGCTAACAAGTTTGTTTCGCATGCAGTTGTAGCCAAATTATGTATATCGCAAGTATTTGTAGCTCAACCATTGTTTCGCATGGATTTGAAGCTAAGCCCTCTACATCGCATTGATTTGAAGCTAAATCATTTGTTTCGCATGGATTTGAAGCTAAACCTTCTACATCGCATTGATTTGAAGCTAAATCATGTGTTTCGCATGGATTTGAAGCTAACTCGTTTGTTTCGCATGGATTTGAAGCTAACTCATTTGTTTCGCCTGCATTTGAAGCTATATCATTTATATCGCAAGTATTTGATGCTCAATCAGTTGTGTCGCATGGATTTGAAGATAAGCCTTCCACTTCGCATTGCTTTGAAGCTAAATCATTTGTTTCGCATGGATTTGAAGCTAAGACATCTACTAGTTCGCATTGATTTGAAGCTAAATCATGAGTTCCGCATTTATTTGAAGCCAAATCATGTATATCGCATGGCTTTTGAAGCTAACTCGTTTGATTCGTCTGCATTTGAAGCTATATCACTTATATCGCAAGTATTTGAATATAAATCAATTGTTCCGCGTGGATTTGAAGCTAAGCCTTCTACGTCGCATTGATTTGCATATAAATCATGTGTTTCGCATGGATTTGAAGCTAACTCGTTTGTTTCACATGCATTTGAAGCTGTATCATTTATATCGCAAGTATTTGAAGCTAAATCATTCGTTTCGCATGGATTTGAAGCTAAGCCTTCTAATTCGCACTGTTTTCAAGCTAAATAAGGTATTTCGCGTGGATTAGAAGCTAATTCGTCTGTTTCGAATGCAGCTGAAGCTAAATCATGTATATCACAAGTATTTGAAGCTAAACGATTTGTATCGCTTGGATTTGAATATAAGCCTTCTACTTCGCATTGATTTGAAGCTAAATCATGTGTTTCGCATGGATTTGAAGCTAACTCATTTGTCTCTCCTGCATTTGAAGCTATATCACTTATATCGCAAGTATTTGAATGTAAATCATTTGTTTCGCGCGGATTTGAAGCTAAACCTTCTACATCGCATTGGTTTGAAGCTAAATCATGTGTATAGCATGGATTTGAATCTAGCTCGTTTGTGTCGCCTGTAGTTGAAGCTATATCACTTATGTTCGCAAGTATTTACAGCTAAATCTTTCGTTTCGCATGGATTTGAAGATAAGCCTCTACTTCGCATTGCTTTGAATCTAAATCATTTGTTTCGCATGGTTTTGAAGCTAAGACATCTAGTTCGCATTGATTTGAAGCTAAATCATGTGTTTCGCATGGATTTGAAGCTAACTCGTTAGTTCGCATGCATTTGAAGCTGTATCCCTTATATTCGCAAGTATTTGAAGCTAAATCATTCGTTTCGCATGGATTTGGAGCTAAGCCTTCTACGTCGCATTGATTTGCATCTAAATCACGTGTTTCGCATGGATTTGAAGCTAACTCTTTTGTTTCGCATGCATTTGAAGCTGTATCCTTATATCGCAAGTATTTGAAGCTAAATCATTCGTTTCGCATGGATTTGTAGCAAACTCGTTTGTTTCGCATGCATTTGAAGCTGTATCATTTATATCGCAAGTATTTGAAGCTAAATCATTCGTTTCGCATGGATTTGAAGCTAAGCCTTCTAATTCGCACTGTTTTCAAGCTAGATAATGTATTTCGCGTTGATTAGAAGCTAATTTGTCTGTTTCGAATGCAGCTGAAGCTAAATCATGTATATCACAAGTATTTGAAGCTAAGCCATTTTGTATCGCATGGATTTGAATATAAGCCGTCTACTTCGCATTGATTTGAAGCTAAATCATGTGTTTCGCATGGATTTGAAGCTAACTCATTTGTCTCTCCTGCATTTGAAGCTATATCACATATATCTCAAGTATTTGAATTTAAATCATTTGTTTCGCGCGGATTTGAAGCTAAACCTTCTACATCGCATTGGTTTGAAGCTAAATCATGTGTTTCGCATGGATTTGAATCTAACTCGTTTGTGTCGCCTGTAGTTGAAGCTATATCACTTATATTCGCAAGTATTTACAGCTAAATCTTTCGTTTCGCATGGATTTGAAGATAACTCGTTTGTTTCGCCTGCATTTGAATCTGTATCATTTATATCGCAAGTATTTGTAGCTAAATCATTCGTTTCGCATAGATTTGAAGCTAAGCCTTCTAATTCGCATTGTTTTGAAGCTAAATAATGTGTTTCTCGTGGATTCGGAGCTAACTCGTTTGCTTCGAATGCAGTTGAAGCTAAATCATGTATATCACAAGTATTTGAAGCTAAACCATTTGTTTCGCATGGATTTGAAGCTAAGACTTCTACTTCGCCTTGATTGGAAGCTAAATCATGTGTTCTACATGGATTTGAAGCTAACTCGTTTGATTCGTCTGCATTTGAAGCTATATCACTTATATCGCAAGTATTTGAAGCTAAATCATTTGTATCGCATGGATTTGAAGCTAAGTCTTCTACTTCAACAGTGATTTGAAGCTAAATCATTTGTTTCGCATGGATTTGAAGCTAATACATCTAGATCGCAGTGATTGGAAGCTAAATCATGAGTTTCGCATTGACTTGAAGCTAAATCATGTGTATCACATGGCTTTTGAAGCTAACTCGTTTGATTCGTCTGCATTTGAAACTATATCAATTATATCGCAAGTATTTGAAGCTAAATCATATGTTTCGTATGTATTTGAAGCTAACTCGTTTGTTACGCCTGCAGTTGAATCTATATCATTTATATCGCAATTATTTGAAGCTAAATCATTTGTTTCGCATGGATTTGAAGCTAGGCCTTCTACTTTGCATTGATTGGAAGCTAAATCACGTGTTTTGCATGTATTTGAAGCAAACTCGTTTGATTCGCATGCAGTTGAAACTAAATCATGTATATCACAAGTATTTGCAGCTAAACCATTTGATTCGCATGGATTTGAAGCTAAGCCTTCAACTTCGCATTGATTTGAAGCTAAATCATATGTGTCGCATGTATTTGAAGCCAACTCGTTTGTTTCCCCTGCATTTGAAGCTATATCACTTATACCGCAAGTTCCTGTGCTAAATCATTTGTTTCGCATGTATTTGTAGCTAAACCTTCTACATCGCATTGATTTGAAGCTAAACAATTTGTGTCGCATGTATTTGAAGCTAATCCTTCTACATCGCATTGAGTTGAAGCAAAATAATGTGTTTCGCATGGATTTGAAGCTAAACTTTCTACATCCCATGGATTTGAAGCTAAATCATGTGTTTGGCATGGATTTGAAGCTAAACCTTCTACATCGCATTGATTTGCAGCTGAATCATGTGTTTGGCATGGATTTGAAGCTAACTCGTTCGTTTCGCCTGTATTTGAAGCTAGATTACTTATATCGCAAGTATTTGAAGCGAAATCATGTGTTTCGCTTGGATTTGAAGCTATACCTTCTACATCGCATTGATTTGAAGCTAAATCATGTGTTTCGCGTGGATTTGAAGGTAACTCGTTTGTTTCGCATGCAGTTGAAGCTAAATCACGTCTTTCACAAGTATTTGAGATGAACCATTTAAATCGCATGGCTTTGAACCTGAGCCTTCTACATCGCACTGATTTGCACCTAAATAATGTGTTTCGCATGCAGTTGAAGCTAAACCTTCTACATCCCATGGATTTGAAGCTAAATCATGTGTTTGGCATGGATTTGAAGCTAAACCTTCTATATCGCATTGATTTGCAGCTGAACCATGTGTTTCGCATGGATTTGAAGCTAACTCGTTCGATTCGCCTGCATTTGTAACTATATCACTTATATCGCAAGTATTTGAAGCTAAATCATGTGTTTCGCTTGGATTTTAAGCTAAACCTTCTACATCGCATTGATTTGAAGCTAAATTATGTGTGTCGCTTGGATTTGAATGTTACTCATTTGTTTCGCATGCAGTTGAAGCTATATCACCTATATCCCAAGTGTTGGAAGCTCAATCATTTGTTTCGCATGGATTTGAAGCTAAACCTGCTACTTCACATTGATTTGAAGCTAAATCATGTGTTTCGCGTGGATTTGGAGCTAACTGGTTTGCTTCGAATGCAGTTGAACCTAAATCATGTATATCACAAGTATTTTAAGCTAAACCATTTGTATCGCATGGATTTGAAGCTCTGCCTTCTACTTCGCATTGATTTGACGCTAAGTATTGTGTTTCGAATGGATTTGAAGCTAACTCGTTTGTTTCGCATGCAGTTGAAACTAAATCATGTATATCACAAGTCTTTGCAGCTAAACAATTCATTCGCATGGATTTGAAGCTAAGCCTTCTACTTGGCATTGAATTGAAGCTAAATCGTCTGTTTTGCATGGATTTGAAGGTAACTCGTTTGTTTCGCATGCAGTTGAAGCTAAATCATGCCTTTCACAAGTATTTGAAAATGAACCATTTGAATCGCATGGCTTTGAACCTGAGCCTTCTATTTCGCACTGATTTGCACCTAAATAATGTGTTTCGCATGGATTTGAAGCTAAACCTTCTACATCCCATGGATTTGAAGCTAAATCATGTGTTTGGCATGGATTTGAAGCTAAGCCTTCTACTTCGCATTGATTGGATCCTAAATCACGTGATTTGCATGGATTTGAAGCTAAGCCTTCTACATCGCATTGATTTGAAGCTAAATCACGTGTTTCGTGTGGATTTGAAGGTAACTCGTTTGTTTCGCATGCAGTTGAAGTTAAATCATGTCTTTTACAAGTATTTGAAGATGAACCATTTGAATCGCATGGCTTTGAACCTGAGCCTTCTACTTCGCACTGATTTGCACCTCAATAATGTGTTTCGCATGGATTTGAAGCTAACTCATTTGTTTCGCCTGCATTTGAAGCTATATCACTTATACCGCAAGTATTTGAAGGTAAATAATTTGTTTCGCATGGATGTGAAGCTAAACCTTCTACTTCGCATTGATTTGAAGCTGAATTATGTGTTTCGCGTGGATTTGAAGGTAACTCGTTGTTTCGCATGCCGTTGAAGCTAAATCATGCATTTCACAAGTATTTGATGCCGAACCATTAGATTCGCATGGATTTGAAGCTAAGCCTTCTACTTCGCACTGATTTGAAGTTAAATCATGTGTTTCGCGTGGATTTGGAGCTCACTCGTTTGCTTCGAATGCAGTTGAAGCTAAATCATGTATATCACAAGTATTTGAAGCTAAACCATTTGTATCGCATAGATTTGAAGTTCTGCCTTCTACATCGCATTGATTTGACGCTAAATATTGTGTTTCGAATGGATTTGAAGCTAACTCGTTTGTTTCGCATGCAGTTGAAACTAAATCATGTATATCACAAGTCTTTGCAGCTAAACAATTCATTCGCATGGATTTGAAGCTAAGCCTTCTACTTGGCATTGAATTGAAGCTAAATCGTCCGTTTTGCATGGATTTGAAGGTAACTCGTTTGTTTCGCATGCAGTTGTAGCTAAATAACGAATATCACAAGTATTTGTAACTAAACCATTTGTTTCGCATGGATTTGAAGCTAAGCCTTCTACTTCGCATTGATTTGAAGCTAAATCATTTGTTTCGCATGGAATTGAAACTACCTCGTTTGTTCCTCCAGCTTTTGAAGCTATATCACTTATATCGGAAGTATTTGAAGCTAAATCATATGTGTCGTATGGATTTGAAGCTGAACCTTCTACATCGCATTGATTTGAAGCAAAATCTAGTGTATCGCATGGATTTGAAGCTAAACCTTCTACATCACATTGATTTGCAGCTTAATGGTGTGTTTCGCATGGATTTGAAGCTAACTCGTTTGATTAGTCTGCATTTGAAGCTATATCACCTATACCCCAAGTGTTTGAAGCTAAATCATTTGCTTAGCATGGATTTGAAGCTAAACCTTCTACTTCGTATTGATTTAAAGCTAAATCGTGTGTTTCGCATAGATTTGAAGCTAACTGGTTCGTTGCCCATGCAGTTAAATCTAAATAACGTATATCACAAGTATTTGAAGCTAAACCATTTGTTTCGCATGGATTTGAAGCTAAATCTTTCGTCTCGCATGAATTTGAAGCTACGCCTTCTACTTCGTATTGATTTGAAGCTAAATCATGTGTTTCGCATGGATTTGAAGCTAACTCGTTTGTTCCGCCTGCAGTTGAATCTACATCACTTATATAACAAGTATTTGAAGCTAAATCATGTGCATCGCGTGGATTTTGAAGCTAACTCGTTTGTTTCGCATGCAGTTGAAGCTAAATCATGTATATGACAAGTATTTGAAGCTAAACCATTTGTTTCGCATTTATGTGAAGCTAAATCATGTGTTTACCATGACAATGAACCTAAATTATGTGTTGCCCATGGATTTGAAGCTTAATCACGTGTTTGGCATGGATTTGAAGCTAAGCCTTCTACTTCGCATTGATTTGAATCTAAATCGTGTGTCGCATGGATTTGAAGCTAACTCGTTTGTATGGCATGCTGTTGAAGCTAAATCATGTATATCACAAGTATTTGAATCTAAACTATTTGATTCGCATGGGATATGATGCTAAGCATTCTACATCACACTGATTTGATGCTGAATCATGTCTTTCGCATGGAATTGAAGCTAACTCGTTTGTTTCGCATGCAGTTGGAGCTATATCTTTTATATATCAACTATTAGAAGCTAAACCATTTGTTTCCAATGTATGTGAAGCTAAATCATGTGTTTAACATGACAATGAACTTAAATCATGTGTTTTGCATGGATTTGAAGCTAACTTGAATGTATCCTCAGAATTTGAAGTTACTTCATTTATATCGCAAGTATTTGAAGCTAAATCATATGTGTTTCGCTTGGATTTGAAGCTAAACCTTCTACATCGCACTGATTTGAAGCTAAATCATGTGTTTCGCATGGATTTGAAGCTAACTCGTTTGTTTCGCAGGCGGTTGTAGCTAAATAATGTATATCACAAATATTTGTAGCTAAACGATTTGTTCCGCATGGATTTGAAGCTAAGCCTTCTACTTCGCATTGATTTGAAGCTAAATCATTTGTTTCGCATGGATTTGAAGCTAAACCTTCTAGATAGCATGGATTTGAAGCTAATGCTTCTACATCGCATTGATTTGAACCTAAATCATGTGTTTCGCATGGATTTGAAGCTAACTCGTTTGTTTCGCATGCAGTTGAAGCTAAATCATGCCTTTCACAAGTATTTGAAGATGAACCATTTGAATCGCATTGATTTGAATATGAGCCTACTACTTCGCACTGATTTGCAGCTAAATAATGTGTTTCGCATGGATTTGAAACTAACTCGTTTGTTTCGCATGCAGTTGTAGCTAAATAATGTATATCACAAGCATTTGTAGCTAAACCATTTGTTTCGCATAGATTTGAAGCTAAGCCTTCTACTTCGCATTAATAGGAAGCTAAATCATTTGTTTCGCTTGGATTTGAAGCTAAACCATCTACATCGCATTGATTTGAAGCTAAATCATGTGTTTCGCATGGATTTGAAGCTAACTCGTTTGTTTCGCAGGCGGTTGTAGCTAAATAATGTATATCACAAATATTTGTAGCTAAACGATTTGTTCCGCATGGATTTGAAGCTAAGCCTTCTACTTCGCATTGATTTGAAGCTAAATCATTTGTTTCGCATGGATTTGAAGCTAAACCTTCTAGATAGCATGGATTTGAAGCTAATGCTTCTACATCGCATTGATTTGAACCTAAATCATGTGTTTCGCATGGAATTGAAGCTAACTCGTTTGTTTCGCATGCAGTTGAAGCTAAATCATGCCTTTCACAAGTATTTGAAGATGAACCATTTGAATCGCATTGATTTGAATATGAGCCTACTACTTCGCACTGATTTGCAGCTAAATAATGTGTTTCGCATGGATTTGAAACTAACTCGTTTGTTTCGCATGCAGTTGTAGCTAAATAATGTATATCACAAGCATTTGTAGCTAAACCATTTGTTTCGCATAGATTTGAAGCTAAGCCTTCTACTTCGCATTAATAGGAAGCTAAATCATTTGTTTCGCTTGGATTTGAAGCTAAACCATCTACATCGCATTGATTTGAAGCTAAATCATGTGTTTCGCGTTGATTTGAAGATAACTCGTTTGTTTCGCATGCAGTTGAAGCTATATCACCTATATCCCAAGTGTTTGAAACACAATCATTTGTTTCGCATGGATTTGAATCTAAACCTTCTACATCGCATTGATTTGAAGCTAAATCGTGTGTTTCGCATGGATTTGTAGCTAAGCCTTCTACTTCGCATTGTTTTGAAGCTTAATCATGTGTTTTGCATGGATTTGAAGCTATCTCGTTTGTTTCGCCTGCAGTTGAATCTATATCACTTATATCACAAGTTTTTGAAGCATATCCATTTGTCCCGCACAGATTTGATGCTACGCCTTCTACTTCGCATTGATTTGAAGCTAAATCATCTGTTTCGCTTGGATTTGAAGCTAACACGTTTGTTTCACATGCAGTTGAAGCTAAATCATGTATTTCGCATGGATCTGAAGCTAACTCGTTTGTTTGGCCTGCATTTGAAGCTATATCACTTATATTCGCAAGTATTTGATGCTAAATCATTCGTTTGGCATGGAGTTGAAGCTAACCCTTTTACTTCGCATTGATTTGATGCTAAATCATTTGTTTCTCATGGATTTGAAGCTAAACCTTCTACATCCCATGGATTTGAAGCTAAATCATGTGTTTTGCATGGATTTGAAGCTAACTTGATTGTATCCTCTGCATTTGAAGTTACTTCATTTATATCGCAAGTATTTGAAGCTAAATCATATGTGTTTCGCATGGATTTGAAGCTAATCCCTCTACTTCGCATTGATTTGAAGCTAAATCATTTGTTTCGCATGGAATTGAAGCTACCTCGTTTGTTCCTCCAGATTTTGAAGCTATATCTCTTATATCGCAAGTATCTGAAGCTAAATCATTTGTTTCGCATGGATTTGAAGCTAACTCGTTTGTGTGGCATGCAGTTGAAGCTAAATCATGTATATCACAAGTATTTGAATCTAAACCATTTGATTCGCATGGGATTTGATGCTAAGCCTTCTACTACACACTGATTTGATGCTGAATCATGTCTTTCGCATGGATTTGAAGCTAACTCGTTTGTTTCGCATGCAGTTGGAGCTATATCATGTATATGACAAGTATTAGAAGCTAAACCATTTGTTTCGCATGGATTTGAAGCTAAGCCTTCTACTTCGCATTGATTTGAAGCTAAATCATTTATTTCGCGTGGAATTGAAGCTACCTCGTTTGTTCCTCCTGCTTTTGAAGCTATATCACTTAAGTAGGTATATATGTTGCGTTCTGCAATCAAGGGCGAGGGGAAGGCTGAGCCGGGGGGGTAAAGGGAAGGAAGCATCATCGTGAGCGGCACGCGTCGTGTGGAGGGGGGAGTCACCGATAAGGAGTTTTGCGGTTTTGCATCCGGAGAGGTTCTCGGACGCCTTACCCGGAAGTTGCTTATCTTGCGAAGCGATATCGGGGGATTTTGGTTTCTCTTAAAGTATGGTTTTTTTATCTGGAATATTGTAGAGTGCGAGCGAGAGAGAGAGAGGGGGAGGATGTAGCGGTAGTTCTCTCTCTTGCATAAGACGACGCATGATTCTTCTCGCGCGACGCATTTATAGAAGTTTTGTGGTTTTGTATCCGGAGAGACTCGCGGATGCTTTACCCGTGATTTTGGTCTCGTTGAGATTTTTTAAAGTATGGTTTTTATCTCGGTATAATATTGTAGCGAGCGAGAGAGAGGGGGAGGATGCAGCGGTTGTTCTCTCTCTTGCATAAGACGACGCATGATTTTTCTCGCGCGACGCATTTATAGAAGTTTTGTGGTTTTGTATCCGGAGAGACTCGCGGATGCTTTACCCGTGATTTTGGTCTCGTTGAGATTTCTTAAAGTATGGTTTTTTATCTCGGTGGAATATTGTAGAGTGCGAGAGAGAGAGAGGGGGAGGATGCAGCGGTTGTTCTCTCTCTTGCATAAGACGACGCATGATTTTTCTCGCGCGACGCATTTATAGAAATTTTGTGGTTTTGTATCCGGAGAGACTCGCGGATGCTTTACCCGTGATTTTGGTCTCGTTGAGATTTCTTAAAGTATGGTTTTTTTATCTCGGTGGAATATTGTAGAGAGCGAGAGAGATGGATGCATTGCAGCAGTTGTTCTCTTTTGCATCAGTTTTTCTCTTATGGACGATATGGACGGAGAGAGATGTATTTTTTGCCTTGCAACGGTTTGTTGCCACATCCTTTCCATGATTAGTGATTTTGGAAGTCTCCTTATCCGGTTTTTCTTTAACGATGCGGATAGAGAGAGAGAGAGAGAGATGTATTTTTTCTGCTTTATCCTTTTTGGAGAGAGATGTATTATAACGATGTGAGAGAAGTGCATGTATGCATGCTAATAAATAGGTTGCCGAAACACGACGTGCGTTAAACGGCTACCATACTGTGTGCACATTGTGACGACCAAGTTTTTTCAAGAGAAGTGCGTGTATATCTTTAAAGATGTTCGCGGTCGATTTTATTATAGACATGGATGGGTTTAGTATTGAAAAAAAATTTATTTGTAAAGAACTTGCCATTGTTAATGTTCATTCTGGTGAGAGTGAGTTATTTGAGTTTAAGCTAGATTACAATTGTTGCGCACGGCACAAAATTAAAACGCCGGAATTCGGGAGGAGACGACACGCGATTTATTGTTTTGGACTCCACCGTCCTTTGATTTACAAGCTTTTGGAGCACGGCTCCGTTCGGCGTATGCAGTGTAGCACGGCTACGACTGGACTATAAAAACTGAAGCACGGCTTCGTATCGGCGCA
Source organism: Megalopta genalis (assembly GCF_051020955.1). Taxonomy (NCBI): domain Eukaryota; kingdom Metazoa; phylum Arthropoda; class Insecta; order Hymenoptera; family Halictidae; genus Megalopta; species Megalopta genalis. The sequence continues at coordinate 108,408 of NW_027476693.1, read as the reverse complement.
AGGGGCGCTAAATTAAACTGTCTGTTCGCTATATCGATATCTTGGAGAATCTCGCCGTTATTACTTTGCGGCAGTATATATAGACACCTGGCCGATGCTCAAGGTGACGCATCGTCAGGTGTCGAAAGCCGGTCATTGCCTCCTAAGGCAAAAACGCTGCATGTATACAATTAGGCCGAGGCGAGCGTTTGACGGTCGGGCCAACGCACGTCGATCGTGTTATTGTCTTGCCGCCTCGCCGTTTATTCGACAAAAACGGCGAGACGGCGTACATCGAAAGTCGAGCGTGCGTTGACCCGCGGTCCGCGATTCGGCCGAAACATACCGCCCGCCTCAGCTCCGCTGATCTTATTGACTAAATGGCGAGCACGCTCCGCCCGCCATGTACGCTCGCCTTCCCTCGCTACTGCTCCGGTCCTGAGGAGGGTCCAGCGGGCATGTCCACCGGCAAGCGTACGAGCTGCGTGATCGGCCGAGTGTAACATCCGCCGGCGGTGCGAATGGTTACGACTCGAACTCGGCCGTCCTCACCGGGGTGCAGCGTCTGCACGCGTGCGAGACGCCAACACGCCGGTGGGCAATTCGCGTCGCGAAGAACCACGAGATCTCCCACCTGCAGGTTCCTCTCGGCACGCCACCATTTGCTGCGCTCCTGCAGCGTGTGGAGATACTCGTGGTTCCATTGTTTCCAAAAATTGGCACGCATGGTTTCGACCCCTTGCCATCGGGACAAGGGGGAGGCGGCGGTGTCCGGCGAACGTTCTCCCGGAAGCGTAAGCAAGGGTGCCCCCGCCAAGGAATGCCCCGGTGTAAGGGCCGCGTAGTCCGTCGGATCGCTCGACATCGGTGTTAGGGGGCGGGAATTAAGGCATGCCTCGACGGTGCACAATAGGGTGCACATCTCCTCAAAGGTGAGGGTGTGCTGGCTAACCACCCGTGCTAAGTGGCGTTTTACTGCCTTAACCCCCGCTTCCCATAAACCGCCGAAATGCGGAGCTCCGGGTGGGGAGAAATGCCACACGATGTCGGCCTCTCCGAGAAAGGCCGATACCTCGGCTGAGTCGCGGACCGCCCGAACCATCGCTGCGAGCTCCCGTGCGGCACCGCGGAAGTTCGTTCCGTTGTCGGAATAAATGGCAGCGGGCCTACCCCGACGGGAGACGAACCTCCGCAGCGCAGCCAAGAAGCCCGCCGTGGTGCAGTCGCTCACCAGCTCGAGGTGGATCGCGCGGGTCGCGAAGCACACGAACACCCCGATGTATGACTTCTGGGCCCGATAACCCCGGCCCTTCCCCATGCGGGTCCAGAGGGGGCCCGCATAGTCGACGCCCACGTGCGAGAAGGGCCGCGAAGGGTTTACCCGCGATAAGGGCAACGTGCCCATGAGTTGGGACGCTGGAGATGCGCGATGCCTTGCGCAAGCTACGCACCTCCAGGTCACTCTTCTAACCGTATCTCGGGCGCCCAGAAGCCAATACGTCCTCCTCAGCACGCTCAAGGTGAGCTGGGGTCCACTGTGGAGGGCCGTGAGGTGCACAGCCTCCACCAGCAAATCCACCACTGGGTGCTTCGGGAGGAGGATGGGGTGTTTCTCGTCGTACGCGCGGGACGAGTTGTCTAGGCGTCCCCCCACGCGGAGCAATCCTGCCTCGTCGAGAAATGGGCTCAACCGTCGCAAGGGCGACGATCGCCCGACGAATTGGGATTTTCGGACGGCGCGTATCTCCGATGCGAAGGCGCCACCCTGCAGCCAACGGAGCCACAGGATCCTCGCCCGCCGCATCGGCGTTTTGTAATCCGAGGGACTAATCCTCCTTCGACGAAGGGCCGCGACAAACCGGTAGCATGTTGACGGGAGCGACCATGGCCCGCGAGGCGACGAGGGTCACCTGGGTTCCCGAGGGTTCGCTCGGGAACGGTCGCGCTAGCAGATACACCACCGCACCATGCGCGCGCGAAGACGCGTCCGCGGAACCGTGCAACTCGTATTGCTCCCCCCTGCGCGGGGATTGAAAGATGCCAAACCAGCGTGGCACTCGTGCGGCGCTTAAGAGCGGTAACTCGGCGACGAGTTCGCACCACGTCTGGTTGAGCTCGTCCGGGAGCGGAGCGTCCCAATCCGCACCCCCCAACCATAACTCCTGCAGCAATATTTTTGCTCTGATTTCTGTAGCCCTTGAGTCGCCGCTCGACTCCGTGGAGCATGGCTAGGGCACGGCCCTTTGACGAGCCGAGAGCGAGGGGTGGTTCGGTACGCAAGGGGTAACCGAACCACACACTGCCCGTCCGCCCGCCGTGAGACGGTGTTGACGGAATGTTCGCCGCACCTCGACTCGTCAGGGGGGGGGACAGATTTGGGACTCGCCTCCTCGGGCTCCCAGAACAACGCAATTGCTGCTGCAACCTTTTCTCCGCGCGACAGTGCAGGGACGCCGCGGAGGGATCGGGATCGTTCGCGGGTGTCGACGCGGCGCCCGAGACGACCCAACCGAACACGGTATTTTGCGCAATTGGCTGGCCGGGTGTTCCGCGGCGCAGGCCGGGACCGATCACATCCCCGTAACGATCGGCCCCGATTAAGAGATCTACAGGGAGATCTCTTGTCGGATCAGGGTCCGCTAAAATGAGGTCCTGCAGATGCGGGTATACGCGAATGTCGACGGTCGTCTTGGGCGCGTACCCGGTAAGTCTCCGGAGGACGAACGCGGAAAGCGGCATAGGAGCGTTCCCGCGCCCGGTCAACCGTAACACCAGATCGACCCGCGAAGTCACGCGACCCACCGGCGCGTCCCCCGCACCAGTCACGGTGATAGCCGCAGGCCGCTTCGGAAGGCGGAGGGCCTGGACGAGGGATTCGGAGACGAAGGTCGCCTCCGATCCCTGGTCCAACAGGGCTCTCACCGGCCTTACCCCCCCGTCGCGTGTCTCTACCCATACTAGAGCGGTCGCGAGCAGTACGGCCCTGCTCCCGCTCCAGCGTGCGACGCAGTTGTGGACCACGGACGATGCGGAGATATTCGTCGCTGTTTCCCGCCCGGGTTCTACCGCGGTTGACTCTGGCCCGCCACCAACCCCGGAATCCTGGTGAATCAGGGTGTGGTGCGAGCCGTTGCAAACGGAGCAACGCGACGCGGAGGGACACGATGTCGCGGGGTGTCCCGAACGGAGGCAGTTGAAGCAGCAACCGCGCGCCCTAACAAAATCCCGGCGCAGGTTGATCGCCATGCCCCTGAACGCAGGGCACCGGAACAGCGGGTGGTTGTCGCCGCACTTCCGGCAACGGCTCGCCGTCGTCGTCGTCGCCATCGCGTGGGAGCGTACCGGTGGTGGAGGTCGGGCCGGCCTACGCTCCGCGGAGGTAGCCGAGGGCTCCGGAGCCATCCTAAGCTCCGCGAAGGACCCGGCCCGATACTCCAGGAATTCGTCGAGAGAGGCATACGTGGGTGGATCCACGGCGGCGCGGATTTCGTGGACCCACGCCTCCCTCGACTTCGGGTCGAGTTTTTCCACCGTTAGGTGGACCAGCAGGTCGTCCCAATGGTCCACCGGCCGCCCCAAGTTTCGCAGCTGGGCCAACGCCTCGTTAGTGCGACGACGCAGCAAGGCGAGACCGCTGCCGTCGCGATCGCGGGTGAGCGGCGCAAGGGTCAGGAAGCTCGACAGGAGCGCACTGACGACCAGTCGCTTCCGGTCATACCTCCTGACCAAGGCCGCCCACGCGATGCCGAAGTTCGCCGCTGTCACGGAGTAGTGAGCAATCTCGGACGCTGCTTCTCCCTCTAAAGCACCCTTGAGGTACTGTAGTCGCTGGACGTCGTGAAGAGTCCGGTTCTTCACGACCAGCGACTCAAACTGGTCCGAGAAGCTCGGCCACTCCGTGTAGCAGCCGGCGAACCTCGGCAATGGGAGTCGCGGTAGCTGCGCCACGGGCGCGCTACAGGAGTCGGGCTCCCTGGTCTGACTCGCGTCAGCCAGCGCAGACGCTCCGCTCCTAAATGAAGCGATCAGTTCCACGAAAAAATCACTTGCCTGTTCAAACTCTGCTTCGGCCCGCTCGAAGTACCCCTGTTTGAAGTAGTCGCGGGTTTCCCGTTCTTCGGAAGTGGCCTTCAGCTCCAACTGGAGGTGGAGGCGTCGGCACGCGTCCCACTCGGTCCGCAGGCGGCGAAGGCGTTCTTCGGCGGCGGCTTCGGTGAATTTCGCCTTTCCCAGGCGCTTGAAGTTGGGCAGGATCCGGCAAAGGCCCCCGATGGTGAGCTCTTGCTCCTTGATGATTTGCTCCATGTTGACCAGCAGTGTTATAGAGACTCGTATGCGTCGATCGACTGCGTGATCGACGCTGTTGATGGAGATGTTTTATCTCTCCTGTGTCGTCTCCGGAATCCGGCTCGAAGGACCAGAAATGTTGCGCACGGCACAAAATTAAAACGCCGGAATTCGGGAGGAGACGACACGCGATTTATTGTTTTGGACTCCACCGTCCTTTGATTTACAAGCTTTTGGAGCACGGCTCCGTTCGGCGTATGCAGTGTAGCACGGCTACGACTGGACTATAAAAACTGAAGCACGGCTTCGTATCGGCGCAAGGGGCGCTAAATTAAACTGTCTGTTCGCTATATCGATATCTTGGAGAATCTCGCCGTTATTACTTTGCGGCAGTATATATAGACACCTGGCCGATGCTCAAGGTGACGCATCGTCAGGTGTCGAAAGCCGGTCATTGCCTCCTAAGGCAAAAACGCTGCATGTATACAATTAGGCCGAGGCGAGCGTTTGACGGTCGGGCCAACGCACGTCGATCGTGTTATTGTCTTGCCGCCTCGCCGTTTATTCGACAAAAACGGCGAGACGGCGTACATCGAAAGTCGAGCGTGCGTTGACCCGCGGTCCGCGATTCGGCCGAAACAACAATTATAATGATTTAACAATGCAAGATCGCAAAGGTGTATGGTACGTAACAAACTTCGTCCATGGAATACCATTTAAAAATTTTAGCGGTAAAATTAATTATCGGGGCGAGGATATCAAGTATATTATAAGAGAATTCACACGGTCATATAAAAACCCCATAATTGGGTATAAAGGGGGAAATATTGAACGGGATATTTTATTAAAAATTGGAATGAGATTAAGAAATCTGGAGGATTTTGGTTGCCCGAAATACGATATTTTAATAACCGACCCGTCATATGGGAAATTCAATAGCCCGTGCAGGCTGCATTGCTGGATATCGAAGAGAAAATCAAGTAAAAAATATCATTGCTGTTTGAGTGAGGTTCGCGTTTTTAGAGAATGGCTGCTTAAATTAAAAGGTAATTTTTTCTTTTTATTTATTTATTTACAAAAATGATTTTCATTGTCTTTCTACTACATCTTCTTTTTAGAGAGGGAAGATGGATTATCAGCGTCGAAGGTGGTGACGTCAAACGACGAATAAAAAAATTTAATACAAAGTTTAAGCAAGAGGCGGTTTGCGATTACCATGAGAAGAGGTATGTGTAATAATTATTTAAAAAAATTAAAATTTAAAAAAATTAAAATTTATTTTTTAATAATGATTATTTTTTAATTAACAGGGTCTTCTTGAAGAGGAGGAGGAGGAGGAGGAGGAGGAGGTGGAGGAGGAGGAGGAGGAGGAGGAGGACGCGGAAGACTGCGATTGCAATCAACGGCTCAGTATCACTGTGCCCTCAGCGAGGAGCGCGTCCTTTGGAAGTAGTTCATGGAAGGTAACGTATTTTTTCCTTTTTTAGTTACTATTATTTTTTTCATTTCCACGATACCTTTTTCTTTGCAGAAAGAGATAATGATGGACTATCGACGCGAGGAGGATAGACTTCGAAGTTTCGAATTCTGGCCAATTGAGTATATTCAGCCGGAGGAGCTTGCAGCCGCAGGATTTTACTATCTGGGTCAAGACGATTTTGTCGCATGTTTTGCATGCGACATCGAATTGCATCGGTGGCAACATAACGACAGGGCTATGTCGGAGCATCACTTCTGGTCCAGAAACTGCCCATATGTACTGGGGGAAAATTGTGGCAACGTGCCGATCGATGCTCATCCCACAATCATGTCGATATCATCATCAAGAAGCGGTGTGGACGAGTGCGGAATCTACGATTATACCATGGATGAGAAGAGGTATGTACAACAAATGTTATTTTAAAAAGAAATTAAAATTTATTTTTAATAATGATTTTTTTAAATTAAGAGCGTCATCCTGAGGAGGAGGAGGAGAAGGAGGAGGAGAAGGAGGTGGAGGAGGAGGAGAAAGCTTGCGATTGCCATCAACGCGACGCGTTGGCGAAAGAAGAAGAAGAAGATTATATATATATATTGATGTCGATCATGTTTCAAAATTTTTAGTAAAAAAGATTGTAATAAAAAGGATTTATTTAACATATATTAATATACATTTTTTTAAAATACCCACAATCCTATCCAAAATTTCCCTAAAAATTATAGTTATTTCTTGCGAAAGAAGAGGAAGATTATATATATATTGATGTCGATCATGTTTTAAAATTTGTAGTAAAAAGGATTTTAATAAAAGGATTTATTTAACATATATTAATATACATTTTTTTAAAATACCCACAATCCTATCCAAAATTTCCCTAAAAATTATAGTTATTTTCTTATTGTAGCTATTCGGTTAGCGGTTCGTTCAGGGGGGTGAAGAGAGAACATTTTTATGATAGGGCATGTATATTTTTCAAAAAATCGTATTAGTTTACAATATTATTTTTCGCATTTATATAATTTTTCTAACAATGCTCGTCAACGGGTTGTATTCCACGATGCAGTCGTGTATCATCAAGCAGTATGCAGCCGTCGAAGGTAGGACATCCTTTCGACATTCGAATTCGATTCGCACGTCGATGGTCGCATTTTTCAGCGCTTCGTTTTGTCGCGAGCAATCGATGACTACGAACGGTCCATACAGTAGAAAATCGATTGTATTCAGTAACACCTCACCGTCGTTTTTTTCATAATAGGACTCTTGAAATTTCGCGTACATGTCGTAGAGCAACGCGTACTTATCCTTTTCGAAATCGATGTTCAAATCGTCGTAGGGATACATTTCCGAGTTCAAGTAAAGTCGAATATTAGATAAGAAGCAGGAATCGAATTGGGTAGCGTTTTTCTTTAAATCATTTTTCCTTTCGGTTTGTAACGCGAATATCACGTATCGCGGTTTTTCCATTTGCGGAGCCGTTTTTATCGCCCACGTGTGCTTCGTGGTTGTTTGCAGCATCGGATATTCGTACAGTTCCCACGAACGGAAACTCATGCTGATCGATCTTTCGCTCTCAAGAATACGCAGCATCGACAACTTGTGTATTTCATCCAAAGCGACGTGTGGCATTCTCCATTGAATTTTATACAAATCCAGGACAGGTTTCACATTGTCGGACCAGCTTCGTAGCGCGTTAGCGTCGTTGCGCGCGCGAATCAAAATCAATTCGTGCCGAGCATTTATTACAACGCGTTTGTAATCTTCGCAGAAGCCTAGCAATGTGTTCATACGCACGCAAAAGTTGAAATTTCGAAAATTCGTAGGCGTTGCGATGAGATTTTTCCTCCGTTGATCATCGTTCCTGTACATCCAGCCTGCGTTGGACAGCGCGTTGTTCTTCGTAATGTTCAGACTCGCATAATTCTTCAAGGTCGTCGTTGTACCGGGATTTCTGGACCGATCGATTTCCACTCCGTTCAGTTCGTAACGTATCTCGTCGAACATAAACGCCACCGCATTGTTGTCTAGAGCTACCGTGTCGTTTGCCAATCCTCCCGGTAGGCTGAGTCTTCCCTCCACGTATAGGAAGCTTTTACACGGAAGAGTGTACAAGTCTTGATGTTGAATGGGTATTCTTATCTCATCGCTGTTTCCAAACGTAGTGTTGGCGTACGGATTGTAGGTGTGCAGTTCGATCTTAGTTATTCGATTGTCGAAGATCGGTGCTTCGGAGATGTTCAAAATGTCATACGACATGATGCGAGGGCGTGCGATTACTTGTTGACGACAAATCCCAAAGATTGTAGATATTTAACGTTTCGTGCAGTTAATTTCCTCGTCTTATTCTCCTTATTACTATTGTTATTATTATTATTATTTTGGAACGATACACCGTCTTTGAAGCTTGGCGTATTATTGTGAATTAGCATGACGTTTCTTTACCGAGGTTATGAGATGGTTCGACGAACGTGCAATCGTATCGTGATTTCTTCGTTTCGAAAATCAATTAAACGTCCCGACTGGTCCACAATGCGAATCGTTAAATCATCCATTGACCGTGTGGCGATCGGAAGGTAAATGACTCGTGCCGGCGTTTCCGATATTTTATACCCTGGCGACACGTTGGGCGCGAATTCGTGTATCGTGTGAACCAGTTTCCCGTTATCGTACGAACCGGTGGTTACGTTGCATTCTATTCGAATAATATTCGTATTAATGATATTCACGGGGGTGTCCGATATATGCCATGTGTTTGGCGATAAAACACGATTCATAGAGAATCCTAGAATAGGGCCCACGTTATTAGGCTTTGTAAAATTTATCTTATATGCGCTTTTAATTTCGCTTTTCATAGTATTGTTGTTCGCTCGCAAGATCAGCGGGTATTCCGGATCGTTCTTATCTTTGGCTGCAGGATACCGCATGCTTATCTCGCGCCTCAAGTAAGCGTTGATCGCCTCCAGTTCGTACGAACCATCTGGAATGCTTATCTCTTCATCTTTGTCGTCGAAATAAAATTTATTGTTTCCAATATTCGAACTGATGTTTGGTATTGTGTAATAAGTTTGCAAATCGAGCAGACCCAGTTCGTAGTTGGCATTGCTCAGATCTATAGGCGGGAAGTACTTGGACGATAAGACGCTACTTCTTCCCGATAACGTGAACGTGTAAGACATTCTTGCAGCGGCGGTAGAATGATTAAAAATGCTATGTCAGAGATTCTCGCAAAAATTTTACGCACAATTGTCCACATACGCTTTCGTTGTAATTTTGATAATTCTTGCGATTGTATGAGATTACCACGTTCGGTCCGAAGTATCGAATTAATTCGATTGGTGGTTGAAGATTTCCAAAACTATCGAAGTAGCTGATTCGCGACTTCTGCTTTATATATGCAACCCAGTGTGTTCCTGGACCATGACTGCTATCCAGATTGACTATTCCTCGTTCATTCATCCATATTTTATTGGGCAATGCATCGAGCATGAAAACTCCGCGAAAATGTGGTAATTTTCTACAGGCAATTTTCAATTCAAGATCCGTCGTTGAGTTATCTACTTTTTTGTTTCGTCTTCCTTTTTTTTTCTTTATTCCTTTCCCACGCTTGTATGGTGCGAGATACACTCCACGGCCCTCCATGGCACGATTGTGTCGTTCCAATTCTTCCAATTGTTTCTTCGCAGCTTTCGCCTCGTTTATCGTTTTAGCCACTGCAGCAGCACCGCCTGACAATGCCCCCAAAGCTCCCAAAGCAGGAAACAGCAGCGGTAGAAAACCACCTCGTTTGGCAATTGGTAGAATTCTTCCAATATTGTAGCTACTGTCGTTCTTCTTCTTCTTCCCCTTAACCGCTCGTCGACCCTTCTTCCTTATCAGACTCATACCTAATCTTGTCAGGAAATGTTTTTTACTAGTCTGTAGCGGTATACAGAGCTGTTTCTTACCAGTCTATAGCGGTATACAGAGCTGTTTATACCAGTCTGTAGCGGTATACAGAGCTGTATACAGAGCTGTTTCTTACCAGTCTATAGCGGTATACAGAGCTGTTTATACCAGTCTGTAGCGGTATACAGAGCTGTTTCTTACCAGTCTGTAGCGGTATATGAAGCTGTTATGTCAAAAATTCTTTGATTGATAATGAACAAAAAAAATGTACGTGCGTTAGTTACATGGAGATGTGCTCTATCATTTGAATACGAGAAGACTGATATCTATGATGCTTGAGTCCTCGTATAAATACCTTATCGTTCGAGAAGAAAATTTAGCATAACAAAAGACAGTCGAGAGAGAGCATGCGTTTCGTACGACAGTCCTTGAATATCCGGGTTCCGACCTACCGCACGTTCGACGACCATGACGAGATAATTCGGAAGCATGGGCCATTGCTACCGAGTACTATACGATGCGTGATAAGCGGCCCGTCAGGATGTGGTAAAACGAACGTCATGATTAGCCTGTTGGAAAGCTCGAATGGACTGCGATTCGCAAATGTGTATGTGTATTCGAAATCGGTACGTCAACCAAAATATCAATACTTGAACAACTTGTTCTCGCATGTAGGCAAGGACGTAGGTTACTTTGCCTATTCGGACAACGCGGACGTGATTCCCCCGGCGGATGCTCGACCGAATTCGATATTTATCTTCGACGACGTTGCTTGTGATGAACAGGACGTTATGAGAGAATATTTCGCGATGGGCAGACATTCGCACGTCGATTGTTTCTATCTGTCGCAATCATACGCGAGAATACCCAAACATTTGATTCGCGACAATGCCAATCTATTGATTCTATTCAATCAAGATGCCATGAATCTGCGACACGTTCATCAGGATCATGTGAATACTGATATGTCGTTCGAAAGTTTCAACGCAGTTTGTTCAAGGTGTTGGCGAAACAAGTATGAATTCCTTGTAATCGACAAAGACAGCCCTGTGAACCGAGGACGTTACAGACGCGGATTTAAGGAATTCGTCGTGCTGTGATCCAGCTCATTTGGACGGTAAGAGGTGTCGATGTCACATCGTGCTCCCACTCGATATGCGTCCGTCAAAGAAAAACCTGCGAGCTGCCATCGTTAAGGAAATAGCTAAGACCAGTGACGTCATACGTAAAAAGAGTTTAGCCTTGAAAGTTGGGAAAATGGATGTACAGTCTAACATTGAGACGAATTTACGTCCGATCGTGGAACCGTTGAAACAGCTGGTTCAAAATACAGCTACGGAAGCGAAAGATAATACATCAAATGCTGACCGATCGTTGGATTTGCAAACACAGCAGTCGCTGTACTCTGTGAAGAAGAAGAAGAAGAAAGTGGAGAGAGAATTTATTAAGAAAAAGAGGACACACGATGAAGCGGCATTAACTCCAAGGATGCATTTGAAAAAGAAGAAGAAGAAGAATAAAGTATATTCCCCCATCGGTGTCAGCGATGACGCCGACTATGTTGACGATGACGACGACGACGACGACGACGACGACGACGACGACGACGATGATGCGAACACCAATATGGTGCTCGAACCAACACCTTCAATGCATCGGGAGGTAGCTTTCGAATCATCTCCAACGGCTGCAACATCGCTGGAATCATCGGTGCGAAATATTTTGAGAAGCCCTGAAAAGCATCGCGACGAATACGAGCATTTGTTCAGTAATCTTGGACCTTTAGCGAGCGAATACTTGAGAAATTTCTTTAGCGGACCGCCGAAAAGTCAGGACAATGTGTACGGAGTGTATTTTCATAATAACAAACTGATGCTTGGAAACGTTGCGTTCGACGTGGAAAGCAACGATGATATTGTTATTAATAAAATTAGGTACAGAGGAACTCCAGGTCTCTACGAATTGATATTCAAAAGAATACCCAACGAGAACCTGTACACCGAGAATGATAAGGAAATTTATAGAAACATTCTCATCGCTACGCATGCGCACCGACGTGGTAATCAGATAATGGGAAACAAGGGCTACAAGTACAAAACTATTATAGGACCACTGTTCTCAGCGTTACGTGGAAAAGGTATAAATATTCCAACGACGATGATGCGTGTAACCAACAATCCGGTCGATTATGTGCATTGGGATGACCCAAATGAGCTGGTAGATCGTCTGAAATTGTTGATTGCATCGAAAAATGCTGGTCATACCAACCACAACAATGAAATAACATGCATAATCGAAGAACTTCGCGAAGCTGGATTGATTATAAATTAAATTGCTCGAATATTTATTACGTTAGTGACGAATGAAATGCCTGTTGGTAAATTTATCAAATGGTTCGATAAAATGAGTATCCGTTGGAATTGCTGCGAAACCAATCAAACGTTATCCGTAGATGAAAATTGGGAGGACAGATTTAAAAATATTGAGTTCAGACTCGACGACATTTGTCGACAAATACAACAGATCGAGCAACAGCAAGATCTACTCGAGTTGTTGGTGTTAAAGAAGAAGAAGAAGAAGAAAGGAGAAGAAAACAACTGAACCGAGAAACGAAAAAAAATGTCTATTAATAAATTTGGTACGTTGTATAAACATAGTACGCCCGAGTCGAAAGTACTGGCAGATATTTCAACTTTCTATTCGATATGTAAAAATTATGTACACGACAATGCCATATGCGCGATCGGCAATTTGTACGATGCGCGAGGCGCTAAGATCGCTCGTGTCGCAAATCCTACGACGAACGATGACGCAGCCACCAAACTGTACGTCGATCGCGTTTCAAAGATAGGCGACGATACTGTCACGTCATCGCTTCACGAGTACATGCAGAATAATACGATGTGCTTCTCAACGGAATCGTACACAGCTCGAAACAAGAGGATCAAACATTTGGCGGAACCGCTTCAAAACGATGACGCGGCCACTAGATCGTACGTTGACGATGTATCGAAAAGAGGCGACGACGAGCTTCGTAGAAAAATAACAGCTAACGAAAAAATGACGAAGGGTGTCGAACAGGCCGGTGTAAAATACAAGTCCGAACTCGTGGGTAAAATAACGGCTAACGAAAAGTTGGCGAAAGATGCCAAACAGGCTAGCGAGAAGTGCAAGTCCGAACTCATGGATAAAATAACTGCTAACGAAAAGTTGGCGAAGGATGCCAAACAGACTAGCCTAAAATGCAAGTCCGAACTCGTGGGTAAAATAACGGCTAGCGAAAAGTTGGCGAAGGATGCTAAACAGACTAGTGCGAAGTGGAAATCCGAACTCGTGGGTAAAATAACGGCTAACGAAAAGTTGGCGAAGGATGCCAAACAGACTAGCCTAAAATGCAAGTCCGAACTCATGGATAAAATAACGGCTAGCGAAAAGTTGGCGAAGGATGTCAAAGAGACTAGTGCGAAATGGAAATCCGAACTCGTGGGTAAAATAACGGCTAACGAAAAGTTGGCGAAGGATGCCAAAGGGACTAGTGTGAAATGGAAATCCGAACTCGTGGGTAAAATAACGGCTAATGAAAAGTTGGCGAAGGATGCCAAAGAGACTAGTGCGAAATGGAAATCCGAACTCATGGATAAAATAACGGCTAACGAGAAACTAACGAAAGATATACAGCAGACTAATGAGAAATGGAGGAATAAAGTGCTGGCTAAAATATATAATTTTCAATACGACAGTGATCAGAAAATTAAATCAATTGATTCAGATAACGATGAAATTAATGTGAAAATTGATAACGTATTTTCGGTATTGGAGCAAAAGGTTGAAGCGTTAAAACAGAATATGAAAGATGAAACGGACAGCTCAATCGGTAACCAACTAAAAATCTTTGAGGAAAGTTTTCGTGGTAAAATGGAGACATTAGTTGCCGAGGAATTCTTCAAGGTTATGCCACGCTCATATAAATAAAATGCTTTTGCGACGATTGCATCATTTTTGCTAGTGATTACGGCGGTAAAACATCGATTGTCGAAAGAAATTGGAGCAGTAGCAGCAGCAACGATGCGTAACAGCAGCAGCAAGAAATCATCGTCTCGTGATTCGCTAAAGCAGGCTATCCAAGACATCGTGGCGAATATAGACACGAAACATGAACATCACAAGGACAATTCAATGAACACGAATTATTTCAATAGATTTATGTTCGATCTGATAAATATGATAAGAAAATACGTTCTACACGTATCGGACGAGAATGACGAGTTCGATGCATTGGGTCTACCTATAGAAAGTATAAAAGTTCCTATTAACACCAACGACGCTGCAACGAAGAAGTATGTCGACAACGTTATCAACGAGAGGGCGGTAATTTTGAACAGTGACAACGAATTTTTCGATGCAAAATCTCGAATTATTCGATATTTGGCAACTCCGGTTTTCGCCAGCGACTCGGCAACAAAAAGTTACGTCGATGACGCGATCGATTCGTTGAAAAAAACATTTACGTACGACCTGTATGAAACTATCGACGATGTTCACTCGATGAAACGCGCGATCGAAATTCTCCAAAAATTCGTGACAAACGACGAATCCAATCACGAGAATCTGAAGAAACACGTTGAGACGTGCATCGAGCAGAATAATAAAAGTATCGATGAAAAGCTACGTCAAAGATTTGTCGAGCTGGAGGATAAGTTGTTCGAAACAACGAAAGCTGAGGGTATCGTGGATCGAGAAAAATTGAATGCCGTTGTGAAATTTGCTGGCAACATCGAGCACAAACTTGCAAGTGTGGAACACAAAGTTAACAGCAACTGGCCGAAAAAGATTGATAACCTTGAAAATCAAATATTAAATAAAATCCACAACTTGGAGGAACTTACGAGCACTGGCAAAGCGAATCAGGGAAAGTTGGCGCAACTTGAATTACTCGTAGACGAACTGCAAAAGAAAGTTACAGTAGGCGGTTTTGAAACTGGCAAGGAATTGGATGACAGGTTCGAAAGGCTTAATACTGCTATGTACAAGAGATTACTCGAGCTGACTGGAGAGGGGAACATAGTCGCGAAATTCGAACAGTTACATAAATCTTTATTAGAGAAATTTACCGAAATATACGGACAAATGCGACGTATCGAAGAACAGCAGCAACACAGTGTGCGCGTCGCTTTCGAGCGGTAGCAGCAACCACAGAAGAGATTCCGATAATGCAAAAAGCGTCAATAGCTGAAAAGTCCATCGATAACGCAAAAGAGGACGCGACAGCGGTCGAAAAGACTTCGAGAACGCAAGGATAATTAAATTAGCGTATCTTAATTTCAAGCGACCGCAGATTCATCGATAACTCAAAAGAGAGCGCGGCAGCGGTCAACGCAAGGATAACTAAATTAGCGTATCTTAATTCCGAGCGACCGCAGACTGATAAGGTGAAATCATGAGCGGCGACAAAGTGAACTTGGTGAATGAACTGCATGCTCCGGCGAGACGTTACTTCCGGCGGAGGCGAGTGGTTACGCGAGGACTCGACGATCTCTGGCAAGCTGATATCGTTGAAGTTCAACCGTACGCAAGAGAGAATCGAGCACATCGATATATTCTTACGATAATCGATACATTCAGCAAGTATGCCTGGGCCGTTCCTTTAAAAAGCAAAAATGCTGACGATGTGTGCAAAGCTTTCGCGTCGGTGTTGAAAAAAGATGGTCGAATACCGAACAATTTGCAAACCGATATGGGGAAAGAATTCTACAATAAAGATTTTCAAGAATATCTGAAGAAACGTAACATCAACCACTATTCCACATTCAGCACTATGAAAGCGTCCATAGTCGAACGATTCAATCGTACATTGAAGAACAACATGTGGAAATTTTTCTCGTTGAGCGGAAAATATCGTTGGATCGACGAGCTACCCACGTTGATTAAGGACTACAATAATCAAAAACATCGCACCATTCGTATGCGACCTGCAAACGTGAATCATAAAAATGAGAAGCATCTTTTATCTACCGTATACAGCAACGTCAAGATCGCCGGTCCTGCGAAATTCAAAGTTGGCGACTATGTGCGTATCAGCAAGTTCAAAACCGTATTCGACAAAGGATACACGCCGAACTGGTCAACGGAAGTATTTAAGATCGCGACGGTGAAACGAACGAACCCCGTCACGTACCTTTTGGTTGATTTGCAGAACAAACCTATCGCTGGAGGATTTTACGAATACGAGATACGCGCTACCAAATATGCCGACGTGTATTTAGTAGAAAAAGTATTGCGTCGAAAAGGAAATGAAATATATGTAAAATGGTTGGGGCTGGATTCGTCACATAACTCTTGGATAAAGAAATCATCTGTACTTTAATTGTATAATGTAATGTTTATTTTTGTTTCTCTAATAAACATGAAAAAATACATAAATGCTTTTTACATTAATACTAATTAATTCCCCCCACACGCACACAATTTCAACGATTCGCTTTCGATACGATTAGATCTAAACATAAAGCTAACAATTCGCAATCGATCAGACAATTTCGTTCGAACAATTCGTTTGTAAAAATTACGGTCGCATAATTCTGCTCGTTATTGGAGTTTTTTACAATGTCAACGAGCTTCGCGAATCTATCCTGAATTTCTGGAATATTTTCTAATAACCATGAATACATATGATCCATACATAACTCTAATTTGTACAAATTATCCATCGTCTCTTTCGTAACATAAATCAATGCTTGAGAATCGAACAACTTGATTAGACTCATTCCATTAAAATTAACAATTTGTAACGATAAAGTCTCATCAATTTGTTTTTCCTTCTTGTCCGCGTCGAAGTAATTGTGAATATAATCTCTAGTTTTCACCAGCAGTTTCCACGTAGCCATTGAAAAAGAAATCTCTGTTCCACGATTGTCCCCCAAGACAAACTCGACGCGCAAATTTTCATCCACGCGTACACAAATTTCAAGGAACTTGAAATAATTGCCGGCTATGGAGTATCTTCTACCCAAGATTCGTGCGTTGCGCAGTATCTGCAACTGTTTCTGCTGCGACTGGGGTTGCGACTGTTGAAACGACCGTTTCATCGAAATGGAGTATCTAGAAAAGAAATAACATACAATATTTTTTTTCTTCTTTCATAAAAGGAACATTTTATTCCCTTCAAACTTTCTTTTACTTACCCATAATTTTTATAATCGTTGTGAGATCCATTTTTATGTAAAAAATTATTGATTTGATTTGACATTGTGAATATTATAATATTGAAGAACAACTGCGCTATAAGAAAGTAATCTGTAGAACGCACTACTCGCTGTACGCAATGCCAAAAGCTTATATATACAATTCCCCTACCATTTTTCCCCCCTTCTTACACGCAAGATAACAATACAAGGAGCGTATACGCCCCTTTTCCGCTTACAAATAAAAGTGAACACGCGCGCGCGCAACACGGGATTCGAAACATCGATGAAATTATATAACCGCTTTTATTTTTTCTCACTCCCCTCACTCCCTCTCCCTCCTGCCTCCCCCTTTCGCGATTTTATAATGTCCCCAAGGAAGGGTTTCGATCGAATTGTTTAAAATGTATCGTTTATCATCGTATGGACTCAATGCTAATTTACTCTGTGATACTGAATACACTTGATGTTGTATAGACATTATCAATTTAACGCAAACTGATTTTTCTAAATGATCGTGAAGGCATGCTAAATAGTCGTCGAAAGTAATATTTTTAATCGTCACGTTAGTCTTAATTCCTTTAATCTTTTTTACATCGTCTTTGTCTTGTACTCGAATAGCATACATTTTCGAGCGAAGACCCACAAACTCTGTCATGATTTTACCTCCGTTCTCGTCCTTCATTAATCCTAATACTTTATTATTCGCGATCGGAACGCCGTACACGTTATTTCTGTCATAATTGCAAGTATCGTATCGGTGAATGTCACGTTTTATCATCTCGTACGCGTCGTCGCAAATAATCTGATAAATTAAACTGTCCGTGTCCGTGTACAAAATCCTGCATCTTTCTTGAAAATTTGGAAGCATGTAGCCATAATGAAAATCATACAAATGTAATTTAGATATGTCCAACACTGACATGCCTATGTAAATAGGTTTATAAAATTTAATAGAAAGCTGCTTCATTTGAACTGCGACAAAATCCTCGGAGAATCGAGTACAGCTATGGAAATTTGGTCGAGCTATTAAACGTCCAGCCCCGTATCGACCGCTCCATCGCGAGAGCAACTTTACGTTTACATGATTTCGAACGTTTTCCATCGTTTTTCCAAACACTGCATTGTTCATCAGTTTGAACAGATTCTTCGAGAAGTCATTGTTTGCGTTGGCGCGCAACCTCGTATTTAAATCTATGTAACGGCGTAACCAACATGATTGTTCAAACTTCAGTATCCGATGAATTTTCTTTAATTTTAAATTATACCTCAAACATTGCTGGAGGTATCGATAATGGAGAACGTAACGATTCTTATCGCTAAGCGTTGTCAACAGTTTCTTTTGCAACGTCCCAACCTCGTGAATCGGGCAAAATGGAAGATCCGCGTGAGCATCATGAATTTCCTGAGGATACTCTAAGTCGACCTCTAAAATGTACCCGACGGGACTGTCGATCGGCACGGAATCGATGTTGAAATTACTCGTATCGTCAACCTATTGGAAACCCCTGTGCGGCAAAGGCTGCGACATGGCCCAGCCATACAAATTATTAACATCGAAATACATCAGATAGCTGGACGGTTCGGCTGAATCGTACGTCGACATATACTTGTTATTCGCGCGCGCGTAACGATGCGAACATTGACTCAACCCACCTCGTATTCCCCGCTCCACGAACAAAAGCATGTCAACGTCGGTGAACAATTCCAACTCGATCTTCGTCAATTTTAGCATCGCGTCCCACGCGAAACCGGGCAACGTATAATAGTGTGCTGGATCGAGTTTATAATTCTCGAGCGACTTTTCGCGAAAATTTTCAAACACGTCGGCCAACAACAACACATCCAATTTCAAGTACAAGTCGCTGTACTGTCCTAACGTTTGTATACCAAAACGTGACCAAACTTCGTTCGCGTGACAATAGTCGACGTCGGATATCTCGCTGTCGCATAACTGATTATAAAATGCTTCGCGCGGTGGTAAACAAGTGTCGCTTAATTTGTCATAGGTCGATACATAGTCGTATGGGAAAACGCCTTTCCTGGTTAGAAGATGAAAATCATCGTTCGAAAGACGATTGAATTGGCTCCTCACGATATGCAAGTCGCTCTTGTCCAAGTACGACGACAACTTGTCCAGACTCGAATTCAAGAATTTGAACGAATCGATGAATCGAAACTTTATGCACTTCTTCCACGATTTTTGGATCGCATCATTATTCCTCTTACTGTGTTTCGTGAAAGAAATGTACTTCTCTTTCGTCAGCGGTAACGCGTCTATTTTACCTTCAAACGCGTTTGCCAATTCTTTGATGAAAAAGTGTGCGTCGTAGCCGGACAAATTGTGAAAAACCACCGGTATCACGTACGAGGATTGATAGCTCAGATTGCAACGGCTGTGCGCCGGACCCCGATACGCACCTGTGAAATGACAATGATCATGCACTCGCACGTCGTCATTACCGAGTGGTTCTTCGCACACGTGACAATACGTGGCGGTACGAAAAGTTGAGATTTGTGCGGCGGTCAACGGAGCCATTGGAACCGTTCGATCAAACACCGGTTGCAATTTACAGCTCAACTCGTGCAACTTCGATGCAAACCATGTGATACAACCTTTCTCATCACGATAAGCCTGATACTCGCTCAACGAACTGTCGTATCGGCAATGGAGGTAGTAGCCTACGCTGAAGGCATGGTGATGTTGATATCTACAGTAAGCTCCATGACCTTGATCTTCCTGTTTCTTCAGCAGGCATTCCAAGTCTGCGTAGATAACGAACGGTGTCGGTTCCTTGTACGCATAATTCTTGAACTTCAGCCATTTATCGTCTTCCGTCGGAAGTTTCAAAGCACATTCGTTCATTCGACTGCAGTCGATCTCGTGAATGCTCAATTTTTCCTGCGATTTGAAATACTGTAGACACCTGACAAAAAAACATAATTTTTTATTTTAATTTTTCTCGCCCACCACCACCACCACCACCATCATCTAGAAGAAAGAAAAAAAATTTACATGTGTGAATCTTACCGATCGCAAATATGCTTATTGTGCTGCGTGCTGATCTGAGATGAAACCAGACGAGATAAATTCCTAATACACAGATAATGATTGCGCAAGTTTTCGTAGTCGTGTATGAGCAGCAAATTTACATGTTTCTCCCGCTTCCTTGAGGTCAAATGCAACGTCCGACATCTTTCTTGTTCCCCTCCCCACTCGAACACGTTCACGGAAACGTCGTTCGCTTTTTCGAACTTTGGTATGTTCTTGAACAACATCGGCAATTGGAATCCCTCGGTGTGGAGCACATCGCTGTAATGCGGATAGGATGATGTGCGATTCAAATTATTTTTAGCTGGATATAGGCTTGCCACCACTGCCCAATAGAAACATGCATTATCGTCGTCACTGTACACATTGAGGACTGCTTTCTTTAATTGCACTGTTCGAGGCACGGATACCTGACAACCTGCTTGTAACGGTTGATATTTGTTGGAATTCACCATCAAATGCAGGATCTTCGATAACGCCCATCCACTGTCTCGTTCTTGAAACTCTTCTATCGATGTCAAAAGCGTTGGCACAACATCTTTCGCATACCAGCGACGTAGATTCGACGAATGAAAGAGCGCGACGTTTCGCGTGCTAAAACTTTTCACCGAAACCTCGTCGCGCAGCACAAATTCCGCCTCCAATACTACGTTCACTTTTAACGACAAATGAACGTTCAAAAGTTCTGTAATACGATTCGTAACTATTCGCTTCGCGTGCTGCAAGAAATGACGTGGATCGACATGTTCGACGTTGATCACAACGCCGGTCGATATACGATTCTTAAACGCCGACTCGATGTTCTCCCAACGAAGAGTCGATGCTCTCGCGCCAACGTTTCCATACAAACCGCTACCAACGCGTGATGAAAACCGATGATCTAACGAGACCTTCAAAGTTTTCATACGACACATGATCGACAGCAAACTCGATTTTACACCTATGGGTGCTTCGTTTTTCTTCACAATGATCATATATTTCCTACACCATTGTAAACATTCAATACATGATTTCGTCCATTCGCGATACTCGTCCACAGTTCGAATCATCCTTGACATATGTGTTAACGATTTCAACATGTCCTTGCAAACTTGCGTCATCTTGTGAAAATATTAATTCACATCAATTATTAAAAAGAAGTTTTTTCAATTTTGATTTCACGTCGTCGGTTAAGTTTCCAGTTCTCACGAACGTAACTACACTATACAACCAACCACGCGATGCTCTCCCATCTCGATGATATGTAGTATCGCGGACGGTGAATCGATCGCGGGCCATTTCACTATAATTTGGCTAAATCGTTTCGTGTAGATGAAACTCACGCGACTCGTCAAATCTTTTCGCATTAGACGTTCCGTCGCTGTTTTCCGCTCGAGCGGAAATTGATCGTTCAGGTATAAGTTTATGACGTATCCCCAAACCAAATTCTGTAATGTAGGAATCATCTCACGACGTATCTTCGTCACTCGATGAAAAATACTTCGATATGAATTTCACGCGTGAAGCATTGAGTTTCTCGGTCGGTAAATTAATGTCCCATTTGATTTTAGGAATATCCCAATCATCGTCGTCGTCGTCGTGCAATGAATATTCCAATCTTCTCTTCACTTTGTTCAATGGAGGGAGGAAATCACCTCTGGTCATACTCCATTCAAATTTTGATAATGGTATCAACACTGGTTCGACGCAAACATGATCAGTTTCTTTACGGTATTTAAAAATAATCCTCTTCAACGATCTCTTCGAACGACATTGCGTGCTCAAAGGAACGATTACTTTAAAAACATCAATACTATTGTATATCACGTAATCGAGCAAGTCTCGCGATTTGAACACGCATGCACCCACGTATGAAAACCTAGCGTGCGGATATCTCCGACGAAAAACACAGTACACGTCGCACAAAATAACATCACAATATCGGATAAAAATCCGTCGAGCAATACTCGAAAAATTATGAACACCGTATTCAAATATCTTAGACGTTGCGAACGATTGCAACGATGGCACGTTCAACGAACCAACTTCCATACCAATACTCAACTCAGTAGCGAATAAAATGTTCGCTGCAAAGGGAAAAAGCAAAAAACAGTAAAAGAGAGAGAAAAAATATCTCTCTCTCTCTGTCCGCATCATTTGCAAGAGAGAGAACAACCGCTGCAATACAGCCCTCTCTCTAGCTCGCTACAATATTATACCGAGATAAAAAAAAAACTTACTTTAAGAAATCTTAATGAGACCAAAATCACGGGTAAAGCATCCGCGAGTCTCTCCGGATACAAAACCACAAACTTCTATAAATGCGTCGCGCGAGAAAAATCATGCATCGTTTTTGCAAGAGAGAGAACAACCGCTGCATCCTCCCCTCTCTCTCTCTCGCTCGCTCGCTACAATATTATACCGAGATAAAAAAACCATACTTTAAGAAATCTAATAAACGAAACCAAAATCCCCGATATCGCTTCGCAACATAAGCAACTTCCGGGTAAGGCGTCCGAGAACCTCTCCGGATGCAAAACCGCAAAACTCCTTATCGGTGACTTCCCCCCTCCACACGACGCGTGCCGCTCACGATGATGCTTCCTTCCCTATACCCCCCCCCCCGGCTCAGCCTTCCCCTCGCCATTGCTTGCAGAACGCAACATATATACCTACTCACTTATATCGCAAGT
The DNA here is from genome assembly GCF_051020955.1 of Megalopta genalis. NCBI lineage: Eukaryota > Metazoa > Arthropoda > Insecta > Hymenoptera > Halictidae > Megalopta > Megalopta genalis. Next base: position 85,875 of record NW_027476693.1, on the reverse strand, counting down.
ATTTGAAGCTAAATCATATGTGTCGCATGGATTTGAAGCTAAGCCTTCTACTTCGCATTGATTTGAAGCTAAATCATTTGTTTCGCATGGATTTGAAGCTAAACCATCTACATCGCATTGATTTGAAGCTAAATCATGTGTTTCGCGTTGATTTGAAGGTAACTCGTTTGTTTCGCATGCAGTTGAAGCTATATCACCTATATCCCAAGTGTTTGAAACACAATCATTTGTTTCGCATGGATTTGAATCTAAACCTTCTACATCGCATTGATTTGAAGCTAAATCGTGTGTTTCGCATGGATTTGAAGCTAAGCCTTCTACTTCGCATTGTTTTGAAGCTTAATCATGTGTTTTGCATGGATTTGAAGCTATCTCGTTTGTTTCGCCTGCAGTTGAATCTATATCACTTATATCACAAATTTTTGAAGCATATCCATTTGTCCCGCACAGATTTGAAGCTACGCCTTCTACTTCGCATTGATTTGAAGCTAAATCATCTGTTTCGCTTGGATTTGAAGCTAACACGTTTGTTTCACATGCAGTTGAAGCTAAATCATGTATTTCGCATGGATCTGAAGCTAACTCGTTTGTTTGGCCTGCATTTGAAGCTATATCACTTATATTCGCAAGTATTTGATGCTAAATCATTCGTTTCGCATGGATTTGAAGCTAACCCTTTACTTCGCATTGATTTGAAGTTAAATCATGTGTTTCCCTTGGATTTGAAGCTGAATCGTTTTTTTCGCATGCAGTTGAATCTATATCATTTATATCGCAAGTATCTGAAGCTAAATCATTTGTTTCTCATGGATTTGAAGCTAAAGCTTCTAAATCCCATGGATTTGAAGCTAAATCATGTGTTTGGCATGGATTTGAAGCAAAACCTTCTACATCGCATTGAGTTGCATCTGAATCATGTGTTTCGCATGGATTTGAAGCTAACTCGTTTGTGTCGCATGCAGTTGAAGGTAAATCATGTATATCACAAGTATTTGAATCTAAACCATTTGTTCCGCATGTATGTGAAGCTAAATCATGTGTTTACCATGACTATGAACCTAAATCATGTGTTGCCCATGGATTTGAAGCTTAATCATGTGTATTGCATGGATTTGAAGTTAACTTGATTGTATCCTCTGCATTTGAAGTTACTTCATTTATATCGCAAGTATTTGAAGCTAAATCATATGTGTTTCGCATGGATTTGAAGCTAATCCCTCTACTTCGCATTGATTTGAAGCTAAATCATTTGTTTCGCATGGAATTGAAGCTACCTCGTTTGCTCCTCCAGATTTTGAAGCTATATCTCTTATATCGCAAGTATCTGAAGCTAAATCATTTGTTTCTCATGGATTTGAAGCTAAACCTTCTACATCCCATGGATTTGAAGCTAAATCATGTGTTTGGCATGGATTTGAAGCTAAACCTTCTACATCGCATTGATTTGCATCTGAATTTATGTGTTTCGCATGGATTTGAAGCTAACTCGTTTGTGTGGCATGCAGTTGAAGCTAAATCATGTATATCACAAGTATTTGAATCTAAACCATTCGATTCGCATGTGATTTGATGCTAAGCCTTCTACTTCACACTGATTTGATGCTGAATCATGTCTTTCGCATGGATTTGAAGGTAACTCGTTTGTTTCGCATGCAGTTGGAGCTATATCATGTATATGACAAGTATTAGAAGCTAAAACATTTGTTTCGCATGTATGTGAAGCTAAATCATGTGTTTACCATGACAATGAACCTAAATCATGTGATGCCCATGGATTTGAAGCTTAATCATGTGTTTTGCATGGATTTGAATCTAACTTGATGGTATCCTCAGCATTTGAAGTTACTTCATTTATATCGCAAGTATTTGAAGCTAAATCATATGTGTTTCGCTTGGATTTGAAGCTAAACCTTTTACATCGCATTGATTTGAAGCTAAATCATGTGTTTCACATGGATTTGAAGCTAACTCGTTTGTTTCGCAGGCAGTTGTAGCTAAATTATATATATCACAAGTATTTGTAGCTAAACCATTTGTTTCGCATGGATTTGAAGCTAATCCATCTACATCGCATTGATTTGAAGCTAAATCATTTGTTTCGCATGGAATTGAAGCTACCTCGTTTGTTGCTCCAGCTTTTGAAGCTATATCACTTATATCGCAAGTATTTGAAGCTAAATCATATGCGTCGCATGGATTTGAAGCTGAACCTACTACATCGCATTGATTTGAAGCTAAATCTTGTGTATCGCATGGATTCGAAGCTAAACCTTCTACATCGCATTGATTTGAAGCTAAATCATGTGTTTCGCGTGGATTTGAAGGTAACTCGTTTGTTTCGCATGCAGTTGAAGCTATATCACCTTCATCCCAAGTGTTTGAAGCTCAACCATTTGTTTCGCATGGATTTGAAGCTAAACCTTCTACATCACATTGATTTGAAGCTAACTCATGTATTTCGCGTGAATTTGAAGGTAACTCGTTTGTTTCGCATGCAGTTGAAGCTATACCAAATATATCACAAGTGTTTGAATCTCAATCATTTGTTTCGCATGGATTTGAAGCTAAACCTTCTACATCGCATTGATTTGAAGCTAAATCATTTGTTTCGCATAGAATTGAAACTACCTCGTTTGTTCCTCCAGCTTTTGAAGCTATATCACTTATATCGCAAGTATTTGAAGCTAAATCATATGCGTCGCATGGATTTGAAGCTGAACCTTCTACATCGCATTGATTTGAAGCTAAATCTTGTGTATCGCATGGATTTGAAGCTGAACCTTCTACATCGCATTGATTTGAAGCTAAATCATTTGCTTCGCATGGATTTGATGCTAAACCTTCTAGATCGCATTTTTTCGAAGTTAAATCATGTCTTTTGTGTGGATTAGAAGGTAACTCGTTTGTTTCGCATGCAGTTGAAGCTATACCAACTATATCCCAAGTGTTTGAAGCTCAATCATTTGTTTCGCATGGATTTGAAGCTAAACCTTCTACATCGCATTGATTTGAAGTTAAATCATGTGTTTCGCATGGATTTGAAGCTAACTCGTTTGTTTCGCAGGCAGTTGTAGCTAAATAATGTATATCACAAGTATTTGTAGCTAAACCATTTGTTTCGCAGGGATTTGAAGCTACGCCTTCTACTTCGCATTGATTTGAAGCTAAATCATTTGTTTCGCATAGAATTGAAGCTACCTCGTTTGTTCCTCCTGCTTTTGAAGCTATATCAGTTATATTGGAAGTATTTGAAGCTAAATCATATGTGTCGCATGGATTTGAAGCTGAACCTTCTACGTCGCATTGATTTGAAGCTAAATCTTGTGTAGCGCATGGATTTGAAGCTAAACCTTCTACATCGCATTGATTTGAATCTAAATCATGTGTTCCGCATGGATTTGAAGCTAACTCGTTTGTTTCGTATGCAGTTGCAGCTAAATAATGTATATCACAAGTATTTCTAGCTAAACCATTTGTTTCGCATGGATTTGAAGCTAAGCCTTCTACTTCGCATTGATTTGAAGCTAAATCATGTGTTTCGAGTGGATTTGAAGCTAAACCTTCTACATCGCATTGATTTGAAGCTAAATCATGTGTTTCGCGTGGATTTGAAGGTAACTCGTTTGTTTCGCATGCAGTTGAAGCTATATCACCTTTATCCCAAGTATTTGAAGCTCAATAATTTGTTTCGCATGGATTTGAAGCTAAGCCTTCTACTTCGCATTGATTTGAAGCTAAATCATTTGTTTCGCATGGATTTGAAGCTAAACCTTCTACATCGCATTGATTTGAAGTTAAATCATGTGTTTCGCATGGATTTGAAGCTAACTCGTTTGTTTCGCAGGCAGTTGTAGCTAAATAATGTATATCACAAGTATTTGTAGCTAAACCATTTGTTTCGCAGGGATTTGAAGCTACGCCTTCTACTTCGCATTGATTTGAAGCTAAATCATTTGTTTCGCATAGAATTGAAGCTACCTCGTTTGTTCCTCCTGCTTTTGAAGCTATATCAGTTATATTGGAAGTATTTGAAGCTAAATCATATGTGTCGCATGGATTTGAAGCTGAACCTTCTACGTCGCATTGATTTGAAGCTAAATCTTGTGTAGCGCATGGATTTGAAGCTAAACCTTCTACATCGCATTGATTTGAATCTAAATCATGTGTTTCGCATGGATTTGAAGCTAACTCGTTTGTTTCGTATGCAGTTGCAGCTAAATAATGTATATCACAAGTATTTCTAGCTAAACCATTTGTTTCGCATGGATTTGAAGCTAAGCCTTCTACTTCGCATTGATTTGAAGCTAAATCATGTGTTTCGAGTGGATTTGAAGCTAAACCTTCTACATCGCATTGATTTGAAGCTAAATCATGTGTTTCGCGTGGATTTGAAGGTAACTCGTTTGTTTCGCATGCAGTTGAAGCTATATCACCTTTATCCCAAGTATTTGAAGCTCAATAATTTGTTTCGCATGGATTTGAAGCTAAGCCTTCTACTTCGCATTGATTTGAAGCTAAATCATTTGTTTCGCATGGATTTGAAGCTAAACCTTCTACATCGCATTGATTTGAAGCTAAATCATGTGTTTCGCGTGGATTTGAAGGTAACTCGTTTGTTTCGCATGCAGTTGAAGCTATATCACCTTCCTCCCAAGTGTTTGAAGCTCAACCATTTGTTTCGCATGGATTTGAAGCTAAACCTTCTACATCACATTGATTTGAAGCTAACTCATGTATTTCGCGTGAATTTGAAGGTAACTCGTTCGTTTCGCATGCAGTTGAAGCTATACCAAATATATCACAAGTGTTTGAATCTCAATCATTTGTTTCGCATGGATTTGAAGCTAAACCTTCTACATCGCATTGATTTGAAGCTAAATCATTTGTTTCGCATAGAATTGAAACTACCTCGTTTGTTCCTCCAGCTTTTGAAGCTATATCACTTATATCGCAAGTATTTGAAGCTAAATCATATGCGTCGCATGGATTTGAAGCTGAACCTTCTACATCGCATTGATTTGAAGCTAAATCTTGTGTATCGCATGGATTTGAAGCTGAACCTTCTACATCGCATTGATTTGAAGCTAAATCATTTGCTTCGCATGGATTTGATGCTAAACCTTCTAGATCGCATTTTTTCGAAGTTAAATCATGTCTTTTGTGTGGATTAGAAGGTAACTCGTTTGTTTCGCATGCAGTTGAAGCTATACCAACTATATCCCAAGTGTTTGAAGCTCAATCATTTGTTTCGCATGGATTTGAAGCTAAACCTTCTACATCGCATTGATTTGAAGTTAAATCATGTGTTTCGCATGGATTTGAAGCTAACTCGTTTGTTTCGCAGGCAGTTGTAGCTAAATAATGTATATCACAAGTATTTGTAGCTAAACCATTTGTTTCGCAGGGATTTGAAGCTACGCCTTCTACTTCGCATTGATTTGAAGCTAAATCATTTGTTTCGCATAGAATTGAAGCTACCTCGTTTGTTCCTCCTGCTTTTGAAGCTATATCAGTTATATTGGAAGTATTTGAAGCTAAATCATATGTGTCGCATGGATTTGAAGCTGAACCTTCTACGTCGCATTGATTTGAAGCTAAATCTTGTGTAGCGCATGGATTTGAAGCTAAACCTTCTACATCGCATTGATTTGAATCTAAATCATGTGTTCCGCATGGATTTGAAGCTAACTCGTTTGTTTCGTATGCAGTTGCAGCTAAATAATGTATATCACAAGTATTTCTAGCTAAACCATTTGTTTCGCATGGATTTGAAGCTAAGCCTTCTACTTCGCATTGATTTGAAGCTAAATCATGTGTTTCGAGTGGATTTGAAGCTAAACCTTCTACATCGCATTGATTTGAAGCTAAATCATGTGTTTCGCGTGGATTTGAAGGTAACTCGTTTGTTTCGCATGCAGTTGAAGCTATATCACCTTTATCCCAAGTATTTGAAGCTCAATAATTTGTTTCGCATGGATTTGAAGCTAAGCCTTCTACTTCGCATTGATTTGAAGCTAAATCATTTGTTTCGCATGGATTTGAAGCTAAACCTTCTACATCGCATTGATTTGAAGTTAAATCATGTGTTTCGCATGGATTTGAAGCTAACTCGTTTGTTTCGCAGGCAGTTGTAGCTAAATAATGTATATCACAAGTATTTGTAGCTAAACCATTTGTTTCGCAGGGATTTGAAGCTACGCCTTCTACTTCGCATTGATTTGAAGCTAAATCATTTGTTTCGCATAGAATTGAAGCTACCTCGTTTGTTCCTCCTGCTTTTGAAGCTATATCAGTTATATTGGAAGTATTTGAAGCTAAATCATATGTGTCGCATGGATTTGAAGCTGAACCTTCTACGTCGCATTGATTTGAAGCTAAATCTTGTGTAGCGCATGGATTTGAAGCTAAACCTTCTACATCGCATTGATTTGAATCTAAATCATGTGTTTCGCATGGATTTGAAGCTAACTCGTTTGTTTCGTATGCAGTTGCAGCTAAATAATGTATATCACAAGTATTTCTAGCTAAACCATTTGTTTCGCATGGATTTGAAGCTAAGCCTTCTACTTCGCATTGATTTGAAGCTAAATCATGTGTTTCGAGTGGATTTGAAGCTAAACCTTCTACATCGCATTGATTTGAAGCTAAATCATGTGTTTCGCGTGGATTTGAAGGTAACTCGTTTGTTTCGCATGCAGTTGAAGCTATATCACCTTTATCCCAAGTATTTGAAGCTCAATAATTTGTTTCGCATGGATTTGAAGCTAAGCCTTCTACTTCGCATTGATTTGAAGCTAAATCATTTGTTTCGCATGGATTTGAAGCTAAACCTTCTACATCGCATTGATTTGAAGCTAAATCATGTGTTTCGCGTGGATTTGAAGGTAACTCGTTTGTTTCGCATGCAGTTGAAGCTATATCACCTTCCTCCCAAGTGTTTGAAGCTCAACCATTTGTTTCGCATGGATTTGAAGCTAAACCTTCTACATCACATTGATTTGAAGCTAACTCATGTATTTCGCGTGAATTTGAAGGTAACTCGTTCGTTTCGCATGCAGTTGAAGCTATACCAAATATATCACAAGTGTTTGAATCTCAATCATTTGTTTCGCATGGATTTGAAGCTAAACCTTCTACATCGCATTGATTTGAAGCTAAATCATTTGTTTCGCATAGAATTGAAACTACCTCGTTTGTTCCTCCAGCTTTTGAAGCTATATCACTTATATCGCAAGTATTTGAAGCTAAATCATATGCGTCGCATGGATTTGAAGCTGAACCTTCTACATCGCATTGATTTGAAGCTAAATCTTGTGTATCGCATGGATTTGAAGCTGAACCTTCTACATCGCATTGATTTGAAGCTAAATCATTTGCTTCGCATGGATTTGAAGCTAAACCTTCTAGATCGCATTTTTTCGAAGTTAAATCATGTCTTTTGTGTGGATTTGAAGGTAACTCGTTTGTTTCGCATGCAGTTGAAGCTATACCAACTATATCCCAAGTGTTTGAAGCTCAATCATTTGTTTCGCATGGATTTGAAGCTAAACCTTCTACATCGCATTGATTTGAAGTTAAATGATGTGTTTCGCATGGATTTGAAGCTAACTCGTTTGTTTCGCAGGCAGTTGTAGCTAAATAATGTATATCACAAGTATTTGTAGCTAAACCATTTGTTTCGCATGGATTTGAAGCTACGCCTTCTACTTCGCATTAATTTGAAGCTAAATCATTTGTTTCGCATAGAATTGAAGCTACCTCGTTTGTTCCTCCTGCTTTTGAAGCTATATCAGTTATATTGCAAGTATTTGAAGCTAAATCATATGTGTCGCATGGATTTGAAGCTGAACCTTCTACGTCGCATTGATTTGAAGCTAAATCTTGTGTAGCGCATGGATTTGAAGCTAAACCTTCTACATCGCATTGATTTGAATCTAAATCATGTGTTTCGCATGGATTTGAAGCTAACTCGTTTGTTTCGTATGCAGTTGCAGATAAATAATGTATATCACAAGTATTTCTAGCTAAACCATTTGTTTCGCATGGATTTGAAGCTAAGCCTGCTACTTCGCATTGATTTGAAGCTAAATCATGTGTTTCGAGTGGATTTGAAGATAAACCTTCTACATCGCAATGATTTGAAGCTAAATCATGTGTTTCGCGTGGATTTGAAGGTAACTCGTTTGTTTCGCATGCAGTTGAAGCTATATCACCTTCATCCCAAGTGTTTGAAGCTCAACCATTTGTTTCGCATGGATTTGAAGCTAAATCTTCTACATCACATTGATTTGAAGCTAACTCATGTATTTCGCGTGAATTTGAAGGTATCTCGTTTGTTTCGCATGCAGTTGAAGCTATACCAACTATATCCCAAGTGTTTGAAGCTCAATCATTTGTTTCGCATGGATTTGAAGCTAAACCTTCTACATCGCATTGATTTGAAGTTAAATCATGTGTTTCGCATGGATTTGAAGCTAACTCGTTTGTTTCGCAGGCAGTTGTAGCTAAATAATGTATATCACAAGTATTTCTAGCTAAACCATTTGTTTCGCATGGATTTGAAGCTACGCCTTCTACTTCGCATTGATTTGAAGCTAAATCATTTGTTTCGCATAGAATTGAAGCTACCTCGTTTGTTCCTCCTGCTTTTGAAGCTATATCAGTTATATCGCAAGTATTTGAAGCTAAATCATATGTGTCGCATGGATTTGAAGCTGAACCTACTACGTCGCATTGATTTGAAGCTAAATCTTGTGTAGCGCATGGATTTGAAGCTAAATCTTCTACATCGCATTGATTTGAATCTAAATCATGTGTTTCGCATGGATTTGAAGCTAACTCGTTTGTTTCGTTTGCAGTTGCAGCTAAATAATGTATATCACAAGTATTTCTAGCTAAACCATTTGTTTCGCATGGATTTGAAGCTAAATCATTTGTTTCGCATAGAATTGAAGCTACCTCGTTTGTTCCTCCTGCTTTTGAAGCTATATCAGTTATATTGCAAGATTTGAAGCTAAATCATGTGTTTCGAGTGGATTTGAAGGTAACTCGTTTGTTTCCCATGCAGTTGAAGCTATATCACCTATATCCCAAGTGTTTGAAGCTCAATCATTTGTTTCGCATGGATTTGAAGCTAAACCTTCTACATCACATTGATTTGAAGCTAACTCATGTATTTCGCGTGGATTTGAAGGTAACTCGTTTGTTTCGCATGCAGTTGAAGCTATACCAAATATATCACAAGTGTTTGAATCTCAATCATTTGTTTCGCATGGATTTGAAGCTAAACCTTCTACATCGCATTGATTTGAAGCTAAATCATTTGTTTCGCATAGAATTGAAACTACCTCGTTTGTTCCTCCAGCTTTTGAAGCTATATCACTTATATCGCAAGTATTTGAAGCTAAATCATATGCGTCGCATGGATTTGAAGATGAACCTTCTACATCGCATTGATTTGAAGCTAAATCTTGTGTATCGCATGGATTTGAAGCTGAACCTTCTACATCGCATTGATTTGAAGCTAAATCATTTGCTTCGCATGGATTTGAAGCTAAACCTTCTAGATCGCATTTTTTTCGAAGTTAAATCATGTCTTTTGTGTGGATTTGAAGGTAACTCGTTTGTTTCGCAGGCAGTTGTAGCTAAATAATGTATATCACAAGTATTTCTAGCTAAACCATTTGTTTCGCATGCATTTGAAGCTAAGCCTTCTACTTCGCATTGATTTGAAGCTGAATCATTAGTTTCGCATGGATTTGAAGCTGAACCTTCTACGTCGCATTGATTTGAAGCTAAATCTTGTGTATCGCATGTTCTTGAAGCTAAACCTTCTACATCGCATTGATTTGAAGTTAAAACGTGTGTTGCGCATGGATTTGAAGCTAACTCGTTTGTTTCGCATGCAGTTGTAGCTAAATAATGTATATCACAAGTATTTGTAGCTAAACCATTTGTTTCGCATGGATTTGAAGCTAATCCTTCTACTTCGCATTGATTTGAAGCTGAATCATTTGCTTCGCATGGAATTAAAGCTACCTCGTTTGTTCCTCCAGCATTTGACGCGATATCACTTATATCGCAACTATTTGAAGCTAAATCATATGCGTCGCATGGATTTGAAGCTGAACCTTCTACATCGCATTGATTTGAAGCTAAATCATGTGTTTCGCGTGGATTTGAAGGTATCTCGTTTGTTTCGCATGCAGTTGAAGCTAGATCATGTCTTTCACAAGTATTTGAAGATAAACCATTTGAATCGCAATGATTTGAACCTGAGCCTTCTACTTCGCACTGATTTGCACCTAAATAATGCGTTTCGCATGGATTTGAAGCTAAACCTTCTACATCCCATGGATTTGAAGCTAAATCTTGTGTTTGGCATGGATTTGAATCTAGCTCGTCTGTTTCGCATGCAGTTGAAGCTAAATCATGTCTTTACAAGTATTTGAAGATAAACCGTTTGAAGCGCAATGATTTGAACAGGAGTCTTCTACTTCGCACTGATTTGAATCTAAATAATGTGTTTCGCATGGATTTGAAGATAAGCCTTCTACTTTGCATTGATTTGAAGTTAAATCATGTGTTTCGCATGGATTTGAAGCTAACTCGTTTGTTTCGCATGCAGTTGAAGCTAAATCATGTCTTTCACAAGTATTTGAAGATGAACCATTTGAATCGCATGGATTTGAACCTGAGCCTCCTACTTCGCACTGATTTGCAGCTACATAATGTGTTTCGCATGGATTTGAAGCTAAATCATCTACATCCCATGGGATTTGTTGCTAACTCGTTCGTTTCGCCTGTATTTGAAGCTGTATCACTTATATCGCAAGTATTTGAAGCTAAATCATGTGTTTCGATTGGATATGAAGCTAAACCTTCTACATCGCATTGATTTGAAGCTAATTCATGTGTTTCGCATGGATTTGAAGCTAACTCGTTTGCTTCGCCTGCAGTTGTAGCTAAATAATGTATATCACAAGTATTTGTAGCTAAACCATTTGTTTCGCGTGGATTTGAAGCTAAGCCTTCCACTTCGCATTGATTTGAAGCTAAATCATTTGTTTCGCATGGAATTGAAGCTACCTCGTTTGTTCCTCCAGCTTTTGAAGCTATATCACTTATATCGCAAGTATTTGAAGCTAAATCATATGTGTCGCATGGATTTGAAGCTGAACCGTCTACATCGCATTGATTTGAAGCTAAATCTTGTGTATCGCATGGATTTGAAGCTAAACCTTCTACATCACATTGATTTGCAGCTATATCATGTGTTTCGCATGTATTTGAAGGTAACGCGTTTGTTTCGCATGCAGTTGAAGCTAAATCATGTCATTCACAAGTATTTGAAGATGGACCATTTGAATAGCATGGATTTGAACCTGAGCCTTCTACTTCGCACTGATTTGCAGCTAAATAATGTGTTTCGCATGGATTTGAAGCTAACTCGTTCGTTGCGCATGCAGTTAAATCTAAATAACGTATATCAGAAGTATTTGAAGCTAAAACATGTGTTTCGCATGGATTTGAAGCTAACTCATTTGTCTCTCCTGCATTTGAAGCTATATCACTTATAGCGCAAGTATTTGAATTTAAACCATTCGTTTCGCATGGATTTGAAGCTAATCCTTATATTTCGCATTGTCTTGAAGCTTAATAATGTATTTCGCGTGGATTCGAAGCTAACTCGTCTGTTTCGAATAGAGCTGAAGCTAAATCATGTATATCACAATTATTTGAATCTAAACCATTTGTATCGCATGGATTTGAAGCTAAGCCTTCTACTTCGCATTGATATCAAGCTAAATCATGTGTTTCGCATGGATTTGAAACTAACACATTTGTTTTGCAAGCAGTTGAAGCTAACTGATGTATGTCACATGCATTTGAAGCTAAACCATTTGTTCCGCCTGGATTTGAAGCAAAGCCTTCTACTTCGCATTGATTTGAAGCTAAATCATGTGTTTCGCATGGATATGAAGCTAACTCGTTTGTTTCGTCTGCATTTGATGCTATATCATTTATATCGCAAGTATTTGAAGCTAAATCATTCGTTTCGCATGCATTTGAAGCTAAGCCTTCTAATTCGCACTGTTTTGAAGCTAAATAATGTATTTCGCGTGGATTAGATGCTAACTCGTCTGATTCGAATGCAGCTGAAGATAAATCATGTATATCACAAGTATTTGAAGCTAAACCATTTGTTCCGCCTGAATTTGAAGCAAAGCCTTCTACTTCGCGTTGATTTGAAGCTAAATCATGTGTATCGCATTGATTTGAAGCTAACTCGTTTGATTCGCCTGCATTTGATGCTATATCATTTATATCGCAAGTATTTGAAGCTAAATCATATGTGTTTCGCATGGATTTGAAGCTGAACCTTCTACATCGCATTGATTTGAAGCTAGATCTTGTGTATAGCATTGATTTGAAGCTAACTCGTTTGTTTCGCATGCAGTTGTAGCTAAATAATGTATATCACAAGCATTTGTAGCTTCTCCATTTGTTTCGCATGGATTTGAAGCTAAGCCTTCTACTTCGCATTGATTTGAAGCTAAATCATTTATTTCGCGAGGAATTGAAGCTACCTCGTTTGTTCCTCCTGCTTTTGAAGCTATATCACTTATATCGCAAGTATTTGAAGCTAAATCATATGTGTCGCGTGGATTTGAAGCTAAACCTTCTACATCGCATTGATTTGAAGCTAAATCTTGTGTATCGCATTGAATTGAAGCTAAACCTTCTACATCGCATTGATTTGAAGCTAAATCATTTGTTTCGCATGGATTTGAAGCTAAACCTTCTACATCGCATTGATTTGAAGCTAAATCATGTGTTTCGCGTGGATTTGAAGGTAACTCGTTTGTTTCGCATGCAGTTGAAGCTATACCAACTATATCCCAAGTGTTAGAAGCTCAATCATTTGTTTCGCATGGATTTGAATCTAAACCTTCTACATCGCATTGATTTGAAGCTAAATCATGTGTTACGTATGGATTTGAAGCTAACTCGTTTGTTTCGCAGGCAGTTGTAGCTAAATAATTTATATCACAAGTATTTGTAGCTAAACCATTTATTTCGCATGGATTTGAAGCTACGCCTTCTACTTCGCATTGATTTGAAGCTAAATCTTGTGTATCGCATTGATTTGAAGCTAAACCTTCTACATCGCATTTATTTGAAGCTAAACCTTCTACATCGCATTGATTTGAAGCTAAATCATGTGTTTCGCGTGGATTTGAAGGTAACTCGTTTGTTTCGCATGCAGTTGAAGCTATATCACCTTTATCCCAAGTGTTTGAAGCTCAATCATTTGTTTCGCGTGGATTTGAAGCTAAACCTTCTACATCGCATTGATTTGAAGCTAAATCTTGTGTATCGCATGGATTTGAAGCTAAACCTTCTACATCGCATTGATTTGAAGCTAAATCATGTGTTTCGCATGAATTTGAAGCTAACTCGTTTGTTTCGCATGCAGTTGTAGCTAAATAATTTATATCCCAAGTATTTCTAGCTAAACCATTTGTTTCGCATGGATTTGAAGCTAAGCCTTCTACTTCGCATTGATTTGAAGCTAAATCATTTGTTTCGTATGGATTTGAAGCTAAAGCTTCTACATCGCATTGATTTGAAGCTAAATCATGTTTCGCGTGGATTTGAAGGTAACTCGTTTGTTTCGCATGCAGCTGAAGCTATATCACTTTTATCCCAAGTGTTTGAATCTCAATCAATTGTTTCGCATGGATTTGAAGCTAAACCTTCTACATCACATTGATTTGAAGCTAACTCATGTATTTCGCGTGAATTTGATGGTAGCTCGTTTGTTTCGCATGCAGTTGAAGCTATACCAACTATATCCCAAGTGTTTGAAGCTCAATCATTTGTTTCGCATGGATTTGAAGCTAAACCTTCTACATCGCATTGATTTGAAGCTAAATCATGTGTTTCGCATGGATTTGAAGCTAACTCGTTTGTTTCGCAGGCAGTTGTAGCTAAATAATGTATATCACAAGTATTTGTAGCTAAACCATTTATTTCGCATGGATTTGAAGCTACGCCTTCTACTTCGCATTGATTTGAAGCTAAATCATTTGTTTCGCATAGAATTGAATCTACCTCGTTTGTTCCTCCTGCTTTTGAAGCTATATCACTTATATCGCAAGTATTTGAAGCTAAATCGTATGTGTCGCATGGATTTGAAGCTGAACCATCTACGTCGCATTGATTTGAAGCTAAATCTTGTGTATCGCATGGATTTGAAGCTAATCCTTCTACATCGCATTGATTTGAAGCTAAATCATGTGTTTCGCATGGATTTGAAACTAACTCGTTTGTTTCGCATGCAGTTGTAGCTACATAATGCATATCACAAGTATTTGTAGCTAAACCATTTGTTTCGCATGGATTTGAAGCTAATCCTTCTACTTCGCATTGATTTGAAGCTAAATCATTTGTTTCGCATGGAATTGAAGCTACGACGTTTGTTCCTCCAGCTTTTGAAGCGATATCACTTATATCGCAAGTATTTGAAGCTAAATCATATGCGTCGCACGGATTTGAAGCTGAACCTTCTACATCGCATTGATTTGAAGCTAAATCATGTGTTTCGCATGGATTTGAAGCTAACTCGTTTGTTTCGCATGCAGTTGTAGCTAAATAATGTATATCACAAGTATTTCTAGCTAAACCATTTGTTTCGCATGGATTTGAAGCTAAGCCTTCTACTTCGCACTGATTTGAAGCTAAATCATGTGTCTCGCTTGGATTTGAAGCAAAGCCTTCTACTTCGAATTGATTTGAAGCTATATCATGTATTTCGCATGGATCTGAAGCTAACTCGTTTGTTTCGCATACAGTAGGATCTATATCATGTATATATCAACTATTAGAAGCTAAACCATTTGTTTCGCACGTATGTGAAGCTAAATCATGTGTTTACCATGACAATGAACCTAAATCATGTGTTGCCCATGGATTTAAAGCATAATCATGTGTTTTGCATGGATTTGAAACTAACTTGATTGTATCCTCAGCATTTGAAGTTACTTCATTTATATCGCAAGTATTTGAAGCTAAACCATATGTGTTTCGCTTGGATTTGAAGCTAAACCTTCTACATCGCATTGATTTGCAGCTAAATCATGTGTTTCGCGTTGATTTGAAGGTAACTCGTTTGTTTCGCATGCAGTTGAAGCTATATCACCTATATCCCAAGTGTTTGAAACACAATCATTTGTTTCGCATGGATTTGAATCTAAACCTTCTACATCGCATTGATTTGAATCTAAATCGTGTGTTTCGCATGGATTTGAAGCTAAGCCTTCTACTTCGCATTGTTTTGAAGCTTAATCATGTGTTTTGCATGGATTTGAAGCTATCTCGTTTGTTTCGCCTGCAGTTGAATCTATATCACTTATATCACAAATTTTTGAAGCATATCCATTTGTCCCGCACAGATTTGAAGCTACGCCTTCTACTTCGCATTGATTTGAAGCTAAATCATCTGTTTCGCTTGGATTTGAAGCTAACACGTTTGTTTCACATGCAGTTGAAGCTAAATCATGTATTTCGCATGGATCTGAAGCTAACTCGTTTGTTTGGCCTGCATTTGAAGCTATATCACTTATATTCGCAAGTATTTGATGCTAAATCATTCGTTTCGCATGGATTTGAAGCTAACCCTTTACTTCGCATTGATTTGAAGTTAAATCATGTGTTTCCCTTGGATTTGAAGCTGAATCGTTTTTTTTCGCATGCAGTTGAATCTATATCATTTATATCGCAAGTATCTGAAGCTAAATCATTTGTTTCTCATGGATTTGAAGCTAAAGCTTCTAAATCCCATGGATTTGAAGCTAAATCATGTGTTTGGCATGGATTTGAAGCTAAACCTTCTACATCGCATTGAGTTGCATCTGAATCATGTGTTTCGCATGGATTTGAAGCTAACTCGTTTGTGTCGCATGCAGTTGAAGGTAAATCATGTATATCACAAGTATTTGAATCTAAACCATTTGTTCCGCATGTATGTGAAGCTAAATCATGTGTTTACCATGACTATGAACCTAAATCATGTGTTGCCCATGGATTTGAAGCTTAATCATGTGTTTTGCATGGATTTGAAGCTAACTTGATTGTATCCTCTGCATTTGAAGTTACTTCATTTATATCGCAAGTATTTGAAGCTAAATCATATGTGTTTCGCATGGATTTGAAGCTAATCCCTCTACTTCGCATTGATTTGAAGCTAAATCATTTGTTTCGCATGGAATTGAAGCTACCTCGTTTGCTCCTCCAGATTTTGAAGCTATATCTCTTATATCGCAAGTATCTGAAGCTAAATCATTTGTTTCTCATGGATTTGAAGCTAAACCTTCTACATCCATGGATTTGAAGCTAAATCATGTGTTTGGCATGGATTTGAAGCTAAACCTTCTACATCGCATTGATTTGCATCTGAATTTATGTGTTTCGCATGGATTTGAAGCTAACACGTTTGTGTGGCATGCAGTTGAAGCTAAATCATGTATATCACAAGTATTTGAATCTAAACCATTTGATTCGCATGTGATTTGATGCTAAGCCTTCTACTTCACACTGATTTGATGCTGAATCATGTCTTTCGCATGGATTTGAAGGTAACTCGTTTGTTTCGCATGGAGTTGGAGCTATATCATGTATATGACAAGTATTAGAAGCTAAAACATTTGTTTCGCATGTATGTGAAGCTAAATCATGTGTTTACCATGACATTGAACCTAAATCATGTGATGCCCATGGATTTGAAGCTTAATCATGTGTTTTGCATGGATTTGAATCTAACTTGATGGTATCCTCAGCATTTGAAGTTACTTCATTTATATCGCAAGTATTTGAAGCTAAATCATATGTGTTTCGCTTGGATTTGAAGCTAAACCTTCTACATCGCATTGATTTGTAGCTAAACCATTTGTTTCGCATGGATTTGAAGCTAATCCATCTACATCGCATTGATTTGAAGCTAAATCATTTGTTTCGCATGGAATTGAAGCTACCTCGTTTGTTGCTCCAGCTTTTGAAGCTATATCACTTATATCGCAAGTATTTGAAGCTAAATCATATGCGTCGCATGGATTTGAAGCTGAACCTACTACATCGCATTGATTTGAAGCTAAATCTTGTGTATCGCATGGATTCGAAGCTAAACCTTCTACATCGCATTGATTTGAAGCTAAATCATGTGTTTCGCGTGGATTTGAAGGTAACTCGTTTGTTTCGCATGCAGTTGAAGCTATATCACCTTCATCCCAAGTGTTTGAAGCTCAACCATTTGTTTCGCATGGATTTGAAGCTAAACCTTCTACATCACATTGATTTGAAGCTAACTCATGTATTTCGCGTGAATTTGAAGGTAACTCGTTTGTTTCGCATGCAGTTGAAGCTATACCAAATATATCACAAGTGTTTGAATCTCAATCATTTGTTTCGCATGGATTTGAAGCTAAACCTTCTACATCGCATTGATTTGAAGCTAAATCATTTGTTTCGCATAGAATTGAAACTACCTCGTTTGTTCCTCCAGCTTTTGAAGCTATATCACTTATATCGCAAGTATTTGAAGCTAAAACATATGCGTCGCATGGATTTGAAGCTGAACCTTCTACATCGCATTGATTTGAAGCTAAATCTTGTGTATCGCATGGATTTGAAGCTGAACCTTCTACATCGCATTGATTTGAAGCTAAATCATTTGCTTCGCATGGATTTGAAGCTAAACCTTCTAGATCGCATTTTTTCGAAGTTAAATCATGTCTTTTGTGTGGATTTGAAGGTAACTCGTTTGTTTCGCATGCAGTTGAAGCTATACCAACTATATCCCAAGTGTTTGAAGCTCAATCATTTGTTTCGCATGGATTTGAAGCTAAACCTTCTACATCGCATTGATTTGAAGTTAAATCATGTGTTTCGCATGGATTTGAAGCTAACTCGTTCGTTGCGCATGCAGTTAAATCTAAATAACGTATATCACAAGTATTTGAAGCTAAAACATGTGTTTCGCATGGATTTGAAGCTAACTCATTTGTCTCTCCTGCATTTGAAGCTATATCACTTATAGCGCAAGTATTTGAATTTAAACCATTCGTTTCGCATGGATTTGAAGCTAATCCTTATATTTCGCATTGTCTTGAAGCTTAATAATGTATTTCGCGTGGATTCGAAGCTAACTCGTCTGTTTCGAATAGAGCTGAAGCTAAATCATGTATATCACAATTATTTGAATCTAAACCATTTGTATCGCATGGATTTGAAGCTAAGCCTTCTACTTCGCATTGATATCAAGCTAAATCATGTGTTTCGCATGGATTTGAAACTTACACATTTGTTTTGCAAGCAGTTGAAGCTAACTGATGTATGTCACATGCATTTGAAGCTAAACCATTTGTTCCGCCTGGATTTGAAGCAAAGCCTTCTACTTCGCATTGATTTGAAGCTAAATCATGTGTTTCGCATGGATATGAAGCTAACTCGTTTGTTTCGTCTGCATTTGATGCTATATCATTTATATCGCAAGTATTTGAAGCTAAATCATTCGTTTCGCATGCATTTGAAGCTAAGCCTTCTAATTCGCACTGTTTTGAAGCTAAATAATGTATTTCGCGTGGATTAGATGCTAACTCGTCTGATTCGAATGCAGCTGAAGATAAATCATGTATATCACAAGTATTTGAAGCTAAACCATTTGTTCCGCCTGAATTTGAAGCAAAGCCTTCTACTTCGCGTTGATTTGAAGCTAAATCATGTGTATCGCATTGATTTGAAGCTAACTCGTTTGATTCGCCTGCATTTGATGCTATATCATTTACATCGCAAGTATTTGAAGCTAAATCATATGTGTTTCGCATGGATTTGAAGCTGAACCTTCTACATCGCATTGATTTGAAGCTAGATCTTGTGTATCGCATTGATTTGAAGCTAACTCGTTTGTTTCGCATGCAGTTGTAGCTAAATAATGTATATCACAAGCATTTGTAGCTTCTCCATTTGTTTCGCATGGATTTGAAGCTAAGCCTTCTACTTCGCATTGATTTGAAGCTAAATCATTTATTTCGCGAGGAATTGAAGCTACCTCATTTGTTCCTCCTGCTTTTGAAGCTATATCACTTATATCGCAAGTATTTGAAGCTAAATCATATGTGTCGCGTGGATTTGAAGCTAAACCTTCTACATCGCATTGATTTGAAGCTAAATCATTTGTTTCGCATGGATTTGAAGCTAAACCTTCTACATCGCATTGATTTGAAGCTAAATCATGTGTTTCGCGTGGATTTGAAGGTAACTCGTTTGTTTCGCATGCAGTTGAAGCTATACCAACAATATCCCAAGTGTTAGAAGCTCAATCATTTGTTTCGCATGGATTTGAATCTAAACCTTCTACATCGCATTGATTTGAAGCTAAATCATGTGTTTCGCGTGGATTTGAAGGTAACTCGTTTGTTTCGCATGCAGTTGAAGCTATATCACCTTTATCCCAAGTGTTTGAAGCTCAATCATTTGTTTCGCGTGGATTTGAAGCTAAACCTTCTACATCGCATTGATTTGAAGCTAAATCTTGTGTATCGCATGGATTTGAAGCTAAACCTTCTACATCGCATTGATTTGAAGCTAAATCATGTGTTTCGCATGAATTTGAAGCTAACTCGTTTGTTTCGCATGCAGTTGTAGCTAAATAATTTATATCCCAAGTATTTCTAGCTAAACCATTTGTTTCGCATGGATTTGAAGCTAAGCCTTCTACTTCGCATTGATTTGAAGCTAAATCATTTGTTTCGTATGGATTTGAAGCTAAAGCTTTTACATCGCATTGATTTGAAGCTAAATCATGTTTCGCGTGGATTTGAAGGTAACTCGTTTGTTTCGCATGCAGCTGAAGCTATATCACTTTTATCCCAAGTGTTTGAATCTCAATCAATTGTTTCGCATGGATTTGAAGCTAAACCTTCTACATCACATTGATTTGAAGCTAACTCATGTATTTCGCGTGAATTTGAAGGTAGCTCGTTTGTTTCGCATGCAGTTGAAGCTATACCAACTATATCCCAAGTGTTTGAAGCTCAATCATTTGTTTCGCATGGATTTGAAGCTAAACCTTCTACATCGCATTGATTTGAAGCTAAATCATGTGTTTCGCATGGATTTGAAGCTAACTCGTTTGTTTCGCAGGCAGTTGTAGCTAAATAATGTATATCACAAGTATTTGTAGCTAAACCATTTATTTCGCATGGATTTGAAGCTACGCCTTCTACTTCGCATTGATTTGAAGCTAAATCATTTGTTTCGCATAGAATTGAATCTACCTCGTTTGTTCCTCCTGCTTTTGAAGCTATATCACTTATATCGCAAGTATTTGAAGCTAAATCATATGTGTCGCATGGATTTGAAGCTGAACCATCTACGTCGCATTGATTTGAAGCTAAATCTTGTGTATCGCATGGATTTGAAGCTAATCCTTCTACATCGCATTGATTTGAAGCTAAATCATGTGTTTCGCATGGATTTGAAACTAACTCGTTTGTTTCGCATGCAGTTGTAGCTACATAATGCATATCACAAGTATTTGTAGCTAAACCATTTGTTTCGCATGGATTTGAAGCTAATCCTTCTACTTCGCATTGATTTGAAGCTAAATCATTTGTTTCGCATGGAATTGAAGCTACGACGTTTGTTCCTCCAGCTTTTGAAGCGACATCACTTATATCGCAAGTATTTGAAGCTAAATCATATGCGTCGCACGGATTTGAAGCTGAACCTTCTACATCGCATTGATTTGAAGCTAAATCATGTGTTTCGCATGGATTTGAAGCTAACTCGTTTGTTTCGCATGCAGTTGTAGCTAAATAATGTATATCACAAGTATTTCTAGCTAAACCATTTGTTTCGCATGGATTTGAAGCTAAGCCTTCTACTTCGCACTGATTTGAAGCTAAATCATGTGTCTCGCTTGGATTTGAAGCAAAGCCTTCTACTTCGAATTGATTTGAAGCTAAATCATGTATTTCGCATGGATCTGAAGCTAACTCGTTTGTTTCGCATACAGTAGGATCTATATCATGTATATATCAACTATTAGAAGCTAAACCATTTGTTTCGCACGTATGTGAAGCTAAATCATGTGTTTACCATGACAATGAACCTAAATCATGTGTTGCCCATGGATTTAAAGCTTAATCATGTGTTTTGCATGGATTTGAAACTAACTTGATTGTATCCTCAGCATTTGAAGTTACTTCATTTATATCGCAAGTATTTGAAGCTAAACCATATGTGTTTCGCTTGGATTTGAAGCTAAACCTTCTACATCGCATTGATTTGAAGCTAAATCATGTGTTTCGCGTTGATTTGAAGGTAACTCGTTTGTTTCGCATGCAGTTGAAGCTATATCACCTATATCCCAAGTGTTTGAAACACAATCATTTGTTTCGCATGGATTTGAATCTAAACCTTCTACATCGCATTGATTTGAAGCTAAATCGTGTGTTTCGCATGGATTTGAAGCTAAGCCTTCTACTTCGCATTGTTTTGAAGCTTAATCATGTGTTTTGCATGGATTTGCAGCTATCTCGTTTGTTTCGCCTGCAGTTGAATCTATATCACTTATATCACAAATTTTTGAAGCATATCCATTTGTCCCGCACAGATTTGAAGCTACGCCTTCTACTTCGCATTGATTTGAAGCTAAATCATCTGTTTCGCTTGGATTTGAAGCTAACACGTTTGTTTCACATGCAGTTGAAGCTAAATCATGTATTTCGCATGGATCTGAAGCTAACTCGTTTGTTTGGCCTGCATTTGAAGCTATATCACTTATATTCGCAAGTATTTGATGCTAAATCATTCGTTTCGCATGGATTTGAAGCTAACCCTTTACTTCGCATTGATTTGAAGTTAAATCATGTGTCTCGCTTGGATTTGAAGCAAAGCCTTCTACTTCGAATTGATTTGAAGCTAAATCATGTATTTCGCATGGATCTGAAGCTAACTCGTTTGTTTCGCATACAGTAGGATCTATATCATGTATATATCAACTATTAGAAGCTAAACCATTTGTTTCGCACGTATGTGAAGCTAAATCATGTGTTTACCATGACAATGAACCTAAATCATGTGTTGCCCATGGATTTAAAGCTTAATCATGTGTTTTGCATGGATTTGAAACTAACTTGATTGTATCCTCAGCATTTGAAGTTACTTCATTTATATCGCAAGTATTTGAAGCTAAACCATATGTGTTTCGCTTGGATTTGAAGCTAAACCTTCTACATCGCATTGATTTGAAGCTAAATCATGTGTTTCGCGTTGATTTGAAGGTAACTCGTTTGTTTCGCATGCAGTTGAAGCTATATCACCTATATCCCAAGTGTTTGAAACACAATCATTTGTTTCGCATGGATTTGAATCTAAACCTTCTACATCGCATTGATTTGAAGCTAAATCGTGTGTTTCGCATGGATTTGAAGCTAAGCCTTCTACTTCGCATTGTTTTGAAGCTTAATCATGTGTTTTGCATGGATTTGAAGCTATCTCGTTTGTTTCGCCTGCAGTTGAATCTATATCACTTATATCACAAATTTTTGAAGCATATCCATTTGTCCCGCACAGATTTGAAGCTACGCCTTCTACTTCGCATTGATTTGAAGCTAAATCATCTGTTTCGCTTGGATTTGAAGCTAACACGTTTGTTTCACATGCAGTTGAAGCTAAATCATGTATTTCGCATGGATCTGAAGCTAACTCGTTTGTTTGGCCTGCATTTGAAGCTATATCACTTATATTCGCAAGTATTTGATGCTAAATCATTCGTTTCGCATGGATTTGAAGCTAACCCTTTACTTCGCATTGATTTGAAGTTAAATCATGTGTTTCCCTTGGATTTGAAGCTGAATCGTTTTTTTCGCATGCAGTTGAATCTATATCATTTATATCGCAAGTATCTGAAGCTAAATCATTTGTTTCTCATGGATTTGAAGCTAAAGCTTCTAAATCCCATGGATTTGAAGCTAAATCATGTGTTTGGCATGGATTTGAAGCTAAACCTTCTACATCGCATTGAGTTGCATCTGAATCATGTGTTTCGCATGGATTTGAAGCTAACTCGTTTGTGTCGCATGCAGTTGAAGGTAAATCATGTATATCACAAGTATTTGAATCTAAACCATTTGTTCCGCATGTATGTGAAGCTAAATCATGTGTTTACCATGACTATGAACCTAAATCATGTGTTGCCCATGGATTTGAAGCTTAATCATGTGTTTTGCATGGATTTGAAGCTAACTTGATTGTATCCTCTGCATTTGAAGTTACTTCATTTATATCGCAAGTATTTGAAGCTAAATCATATGTGTTTCGCATGGATTTGAAGCTAATCCCTCTACTTCGCATTGATTTGAAGCTAAATCATTTGTTTCGCATGGAATTGAAGCTACCTCGTTTGCTCCTCCAGATTTTGAAGCTATATCTCTTATATCGCAAGTATCTGAAGCTAAATCATTTGTTTCTCATGGATTTGAAGCTAAACCTTCTACATCCCATGGATTTGAAGCTAAATCATGTGTTTGGCATGGATTTGAAGCTAAACCTTCTACATCGCATTGATTTGCATCTGAATTTATGTGTTTCGCATGGATTTGAAGCTAACTCGTTTGTGTGGCATGCAGTTGAAGCTAAATCATGTATATCACAAGTATTTGAATCTAAACCATTTGATTCGCATGTGATTTGATGCTAAGCCTTCTACTTCACACTGATTTGATGCTGAATCATGTCTTTCGCATGGATTTGAAGGTAACTCGTTTGTTTCGCATGCAGTTGGAGCTATATCATGTATATGACAAGTATTAGAAGCTAAAACATTTGTTTCGCATGTATGTGAAGCTAAATCATGTGTTTACCATGACAATGAACCTAAATCATGTGATGCCCATGGATTTGAAGCTTAATCATGTGTTTTGCATGGATTTGAATCTAACTTGATGGTATCCTCAGCATTTGAAGTTACTTCATTTATATCGCAAGTATTTGAAGCTAAATCATATGTGTTTCGCTTGGATTTGAAGCTAAACCTTCTACATCGCATTGATTTGAAGCTAAATCATGTGTTTCACATGGATTTGAAGCTAACTCGTTTGTTTCGCAGGCAGTTGTAGCTAAATTATATATATCACAAGTATTTGTAGCTAAACCATTTGTTTCGCATGGATTTGAAGCTAATCCATCTACATCGCATTGATTTGAAGCTAAATCATTTGTTTCGCATGGAATTGAAGCTACCTCGTTTGTTGCTCCAGCTTTTGAAGCTATATCACTTATATCGCAAGTATTTGAAGCTAAATCATATGCGTCGCATGGATTTGAAGCTGAACCTACTACATCGCATTGATTTGAAGCTAAATCTTGTGTATCGCATGGATTCGAAGCTAAACCTTCTACATCGCATTGATTTGAAGCTAAATCATGTGTTTCGCGTGGATTTGAAGGTAACTCGTTTGTTTCGCATGCAGTTGAAGCTATATCACCTTCATCCCAAGTGTTTGAAGCTCAACCATTTGTTTCGCATGGATTTGAAGCTAAACCTTCTACATCACATTGATTTGAAGCTAACTCATGTATTTCGCGTGAATTTGAAGGTAACTCGTTTGTTTCGCATGCAGTTGAAGCTATACCAAATATATCACAAGTGTTTGAATCTCAATCATTTGTTTCGCATGGATTTGAAGCTAAACCTTCTACATCGCATTGATTTGAAGCTAAATCATTTGTTTCGCATAGAATTGAAACTACCTCGTTTGTTCCTCCAGCTTTTGAAGCTATATCACTTATATCGCAAGTATTTGAAGCTAAATCATATGCGTCGCATGGATTTGAAGCTGAACCTTCTACATCGCATTGATTTGAAGCTAAATCTTGTGTATCGCATGGATTTGAAGCTGAACCTTCTACATCGCATTGATTTGAAGCTAAATCATTTGCTTCGCATGGATTTGAAGCTAAACCTTCTAGATCGCATTTTTTCGAAGTTAAATCATGTCTTTTGTGTGGATTTGAAGGTAACTCGTTTGTTTCGCATGCAGTTGAAGCTATACCAACTATATCCCAAGTGTTTGAAGCTCAATCATTTGTTTCGCATGGATTTGAAGCTAAACCTTCTACATCGCATTGATTTGAAGTTAAATCATGTGTTTCGCATGGATTTGAAGCTAACTCGTTTGTTTCGCAGGCAGTTGTAGCTAAATAATATATATCACAAGTATTTGTAGCTAAACCATTTGTTTCGCAGGGATTTGAAGCTACGCCTTCTACTTCGCATTGATTTGAAGCTAAATCATTTGTTTCGCATAGAATTGAAGCTACCTCGTTTGTTCCTCCTGCTTTTGAAGCTATATCAGTTATATTGGAAGTATTTGAAGCTAAATCATATGTGTCGCATGGATTTGAAGCTGAACCTTCTACGTCGCATTGATTTGAAGCTAAATCTTGTGTAGCGCATGGATTAGAAGCTAAACCTTCTACATCGCATTGATTTGAATCTAAATCATGTGTTTCGCATGGATTTGAAGCTAACTCGTTTGTTTCGTATACAGTTGCAGCTAAATAATGTATATCACAAGTATTTCTAGCTAAACCATTTGTTTCGCATGGATTTGAAGCTAAGCCTTCTACTTCGCATTGATTTGAAGCTAAATTATGTGTTTCGAGTGGATTTGAAGCTAAACCTTCTACATCGCATTGATTTGAAGCTAAATCATGTGTTTCGCGTGGATTTGAAGGTAACTCGTTTGTTTCGCATGCAGTTGAAGCTATATCACCTTTATCCCAAGTATTTGAAGCTCAATAATTTGTTTCGCATGGATTTGAAGCTAAGCCTTCTACTTCGCATTGATTTGAAGCTAAATCATTTGTTTCGCATGGATTTGAAGCTAAACCTTCTACATCGCATTGATTTGAAGCTAAATCATGTGTTTCGCGTGGATTTGAAGGTAACTCGTTTGTTTCGCATGCAGTTGAAGCTATATCACCTTCCTCCCAAGTGTTTGAAGCTCAACCATTTGTTTCGCATGGATTTGAAGCTAAACCTTCTACATCACATTGATTTGAAGCTAACTCATGTATTTCGCGTGAATTTGAAGGTAACTCGTTCGTTTCGCATGCAGTTGAAGCTATACCAAATATATCACAAGTGTTTGAATCTCAATCATTTGTTTCGCATGGATTTGAAGCTAAACCTTCTACATCGCATTGATTTGAAGCTAAATCATTTGTTTCGCATAGAATTGAAACTACCTCGTTTGTTCCTCCAGCTTTTGAAGCTATATCACTTATATCGCAAGTATTTGAAGCTAAATCATATGCGTCGCATGGATTTGAAGCTGAACCTTCTACATCGCATTGATTTGAAGCTAAATCTTGTGTATCGCATGGATTTGAAGCTGAACCTTCTACATCGCATTGATTTGAAGCTAAATCATTTGCTTCGCATGGATTTGAAGCTAAACCTTCTAGATCGCATTTTTTCGAAGTTAAATCATGTCTTTCGTGTGGATTTGAAGGTAACTCGTTTGTTTCGCATGCAGTTGAAGCTATACCAACTATATCCCAAGTGTTTGAAGCTCAATCATTTGTTTCGCATGGATTTGAAGCTAAACCTTCTACATCGCATTGATTTGAAGTTAAATCATGTGTTTCGCATGGATTTGAAGCTAACTCGTTTGTTTCGCAGGCAGTTGTAGCTAAATAATGTATATCACAAGTATTTGTAGCTAAACCATTTGTTTCGCAGGGATTTGAAGCTACGCCTTCTACATCGCATTGATTTGAAGCTAAATCATGTGTTTCGAGTGGATTTGAAGGTAACTCGTTTGTTTCCCATGCAGTTGAAGCTATATCACCTATATCCCAAGTGTTTGAAGCTCAATCATTTGTTTCGCATGGATTTGAAGCTAAACCTTCTACATCACATTGATTTGAAGCTAACTCATGTATTTCGCGTGGATTTGAAGGTAACTCGTTTGTTTCGCATGCAGTTGAAGCTATACCAAATATATCACAAGTGTTTGAATCTCAATCATTTGTTTCGCATGGATTTGAAGCTAAACCTTCTACATCGCATTGATTTGAAGCTAAATCATTTGTTTCGCATAGAATTGAAACTACCTCGTTTGTTCCTCCAGCTTTTGAAGCTATATCACTTATATCGCAAGTATTTGAAGCTAAATCATATGCGTCGCATGGATTTGAAGATGAACCTTCTACATCGCATTGATTTGAAGCTAAATCTTGTGTATCGCATGGATTTGAAGCTGAACCTTCTACATCGCATTGATTTGAAGCTAAATCATTTGCTTCGCATGGATTTGAAGCTAAACCTTCTACATCGCATTGATTTGAAGCTAAGTCATGTGTTTCGCGTGGATTTGAAGGTAACTCGTTTGTTTCGCATGCAGTTGAAGCTATACCAACTATATCCCAAGTGTTTGAAGCTCAATCATTTGTTTCGCATGGATTTGAAGCTAAACCTTCTACATCGCATTGATTTGAAGTTAAATCATGTGTTTCGCATGGATTTGAAGCTAACTCGTTTGTTTCGCAGGCAGTTGTAGCTAAATAATGTATATCACAAGTATTTGTAGCTAAACCATTTGTTTCGCATGGATTTGAAGCTACGCCTTCTACTTCGCATTAATTTGAAGCTAAATCATTTGTTTCGCATAGAATTGAAGCTACCTCGTTTGTTCCTCCTGCTTTTGAAGCTATATCAGTTATATTGCAAGTATTTGAAGCTAAATCATATGTGTGGCATGGATTTGAAGCTGAACCTTCTACGTCGCATTGATTTGAAGCTAAATCTTGTGTAGCGCATGGATTTGAAGCTAAACCTTCTACATCGCATTGATTTGAATCTAAATCATGTGTTTCGCATGGATTTGAAGCTAACTCGTTTGTTTCGTATGCAGTTGCAGATAAATAATGTATATCACAAGTATTTCTAGCTAAACCGTTTGTTTCGCATGGATTTGAAGCTAAGCCTGCTACTTCGCATTGATTGAAGCTAAATCATGTGTTTCGAGTGGATTTGAAGATAAACCTTCTACATCGCATTGATTTGAAGCTAAATCATGTGTTTCGCGTGGATTTGAAGGTAACTCGTTTGTTTCGCATGCAGTTGAAGCTATATCACCTTCATCCCAAGTGTTTGAAGCTCAACCATTTGTTTCGCATGGATTTGAAGCTAAATCTTCTACATCACATTGATTTGAAGTTAACTCATGTATTTCGCGTGAATTTGAAGGTAACTCGTTTGTTTCGCATGCAGTTGAAGCTATACCAACTATATCCCAAGTGTTTGAAGCTCAATCATTTGTTTCGCATGGATTTGAAGCTAAACCTTCTACATCGCATTGATTTGAAGTTAAATCATGTGTCTCGCATGGATTTGAAGCTAACTCGTTTGTTTCGCAGGCAGTTGTAGCTAAATAATGTATATCACAAGTATTTGTAGCTAAACCATTTGTTTCGCATGGATTTGAAGCTACGCCTTCTACTTCGCATTGATTTGAAGCTAAATCATTTGTTTCGCATAGAATTGAAGCTACCTCGTTTGTTCCTCCTGCTTTTGAAGCTATATCAGTTATATCGCAAGTATTTGAAGCTAAATCATATGTGTCGCATGGATTTGAAGCTGAACCTTCTACGTCGCATTGATTTGAAGCTAAATCTTGTGTAGCGCATGGATTTGAAGCTAAATCTTCTACATCGCATTGATTTGAATCTAAATCATGTGTTTCGCATGGATTTGAAGCTAACTCGTTTGTTTCGTTTGCAGTTGCAGCTAAATAATGTATATCACAAGTATTTCTAGCTAAACCATTTGTTTCGCATGGATTTGAAGCTAAATCATTTGTTTCGCATAGAATTGAAGCTACCTCGTTTGTTCCTCCTGCTTTTGAAGCTATATCAGTTATATTGCAAGATTTGAAGCTAAATCATGTGTTTCGAGTGGATTTGAAGGTAACTCGTTTGTTTCCCATGCAGTTGAAGCTATATCACCTATATCCCAAGTGTTTGAAGCTCAATCATTTGTTTCGCATGGATTTGAAGCTAAACCTTCTACATCACATTGATTTGAAGCTAACTCATGTATTTCGCGTGGATTTGAAGGTAACTCGTTTGTTTCGCATGCAGTTGAAGCTATACCAAATATATCACAAGTGTTTGAATCTCAATCATTTGTTTCGCATGGATTTGAAGCTAAACCTTCTACATCGCATTGATTTGAAGCTAAATCATTTGTTTCGCATAGAATTGAAACTACCTCGTTTGTTCCTCCAGCTTTTGAAGCTATATCACTTATATCGCAAGTATTTGAAGCTAAATCATATTGCGTCGCATGGATTTGAAGATGAACCTTCTACATCGCATTGATTTGAAGCTAAATCTTGTGTATCGCATGGATTTGAAGCTGAACCTTCTACATCGCATTGATTTGAAGCTAAATCATTTGCTTCGCATGGATTTGAAGCTAAACCTTCTACATCGCATTGATTTGAAGCTAAGTCATGTGTTTCGCGTGGATTTGAAGGTAACTCGTTTGTTTCGCATGCAGTTGAAGCTATATCACCTTTATCCCAAGTGTTTGAAGCTCAATCATTTGTTTCGAGTCGATTTGAAGCTAAACCTTCTACATCGCATTGATTTGAAGCTAAATCTTGTGTATCGCATGGATTTGAAGCTAAACCTTCTACATCGAATTGATTTGAAGCTAAATCATTTGTTTCGCATGGATTTGAAGCTAAACCTTCTACATCGCATTGATTTGAAGCTAAATCATGTCTTTTGTGTGGATTTGAGGTAACTCGTTTGTTTCGCAGGCAGTTGTAGCTAAATAATGTATATCACAAGTATTTCTAGCTAAACCATTTGTTTCGCATGCATTTGAAGCTAAGCCTTCTACTTCGCATTGATTTGAAGCTGAATCATTTGTTTCGCATGGATTTGAAGCTGAAACTTCTACGTCGCATTGATTTGAAGCTAAATCTTGTGTATCGCATGTTCTTGAAGCTAAACCTTCTACATCGCATTGATTTGAAGTTAAAACGTGTGTTGCGCATGGATTTGAAGCTAACTCGTTTGTTTCGCATGCAGTTGTAGCTAAATAATGTATATCACAAGTATTTGTAGCTAAACCATTTGTTTCGCATGGATTTGAAGCTAATCCTTCTACTTCGCATTGATTTGAAGCTAAATCATTTATTTCGCGAGGAATTGAAGCTACCTCGTTTGTTCCTCCTGCTTTTGAAGCTATATCACTTATATCGCAAGTATTTGAAGCTAAATCATATGTGTCGCGTGGATTTGAAGCTAAACCTTCTACATCGCATTGATTTGAAGCTAAATCTTGTGTATCGAATTGAATTGAAGCTAAACCTTCTACATCGCATTGATTTGAAGCTAAATCATTTGTTTCGCATGGATTTGAAGCTAAACCTTCTACATCGCATTGATTTGAAGCTAAATCATGTGTTTCGCGTGGATTTGAAGGTAACTCGTTTGTTTCGCATGCAGTTGAAGCTATACCAAATATATCCCAAGTGTTAGAAGCTCAATCATTTGTTTCGCATGGATTTGAATCTAAACCTTCTACATCGCATTGATTTGAAGCTAAATCATGTGTTACGTATGGATTTGAAGCTAACTCGTTTGTTTCGCAGGCAGTTGTAGCTAAATAATGTATATCACAAGTATTTGTAGCTAAACCATTTATTTCGCATGGATTTGAAGCTACGCCTTCTACTTCGCATTGATTTGAAGCTAAATCTTGTGTATCGCATTGATTTGAAGCTAAACCTTCTACATCGCATTTATTTGAAGCTAAACCTTCTACATCGCATTGATTTGAAGCTAAATCATGTGTTTCGCGTGGATTTGAAGGTAACTCGTTTGTTTCGCATGCAGTTGAAGCTATATCACCTTTATCCCAAGTGTTTGAAGCTCAATCATTTCTTTCGCGTGGATTTGAAGCTAAACCTTCTACATCGCATTGATTTGAAGCTAAATCTTGTGTATCGCATGGATTTGAAGCTAAACCTTCTACATCGCATTGATTTGAAGCTAAATCATGTGTTTCGCATGAATTTGAAGCTAACTCGTTTGTTTCGCATGCAGTTGTAGCTAAATAATTTATATCCCAAGTATTTCTAGCTAAACCATTTGTTTCGCATGGATTTGAAGCTAAGCCTTCTACTTCGCATTGATTTGAAGCTAAATCATTTGTTTCGTATGGATTTGAAGCTAAAGCTTCTACATCGCATTGATTTGAAGCTAAATCATGTTTCGCGTGGATTTGAAGGTAACTCGTTTGTTTCGCATGCAGCTGAAGCTATATCACTTTTATCCCAAGTGTTTGAAGCTCAATCAATTGTTTCGCATGGATTTGAAGCTAAACCTTCTACATCACATTGATTTGAAGCTAACTCATGTATTTCGCGTGAATTTGAAGGTAGCTCGTTTGTTTCGCATGCAGTTGAAGCTATACCAACTATATCCCAAGTGTTTGAAGCTCAATCATTTGTTTCGCATGGATTTGAAGCTAAACCTTCTACATCGCATTGATTTGAAGCTAAATCATGTGTTTCGCATGGATTTGAAGCTAACTCGTTTGTTTCGCAGGCAGTTGTAGCTAAATAATGTATATCACAAGTATTTGTAGCTAAACCATTTATTTCGCATGGATTTGAAGCTACGCCTTCTACTTCGCATTGATTTGAAGCTAAATCATTTGTTTCGCATAGAATTGAATCTACCTCGTTTGTTCCTCCTGCTTTTGAAGCTATATCACTTATATCGCAAGTATTTGAAGCTAAATCATATGTGTCGCATGGATTTGAAGCTGAACCATCTACGTCGCATTGATTTGAAGCTAAATCTTGTGTATCGCATGGATTTGAAGCTAATCCTTCTACATCGCATTGATTTGAAGCTAAATCATGTGTTTCGCATGGATTTGAAACTAACTCGTTTGTTTCGCATGCAGTTGTAGCTACATAATGCATATCACAAGTATTTGTAGCTAAACCATTTGTTTCGCATGGATTTGAAGCTAATCCTTCTACTTCGCATTGATTTGAAGCTAAATCATTTGTTTCGCATGGAATTGAAGCTACGACGTTTGTTCCTCCAGCTTTTGAAGCGATATCACTTATATCGCAAGTATTTGAAGCTAAATCATATGCGTCGCACGGATTTGAAGCTGAACCTTCTACATCGCATTGATTTGAAGCTAAATCATGTGTTTCGCATGGATTTGAAGCTAACTCGTTTGTTTCGCATGCAGTTGTAGCTAAATAATGTATATCACAAGTATTTCTAGCTAAACCATTTGTTTCGCATGGATTTGAAGCTAAGCCTTCTACTTCGCACTGATTTGAAGCTAAATCATGTGTCTCGCTTGGATTTGAAGCAAAGCCTTCTACTTCGAATTGATTTGAAGCTAAATCATGTATTTCGCATGGATCTGAAGCTAACTCGTTTGTTTCGCATACAGTAGGATCTATATCATGTATATATCAACTATTAGAAGCTAAACCATTTGTTTCGCACGTATGTGAAGCTAAATCATGTGTTTACCATGACAATGAACCTAAATCATGTGTTGCCCATGGATTTAAAGCTTAATCATGTGTTTTGCATGGATTTGAAACTAACTTGATTGTATCCTCAGCATTTGAAGTTACTTCATTTATATCGCAAGTATTTGAAGCTAAATCATATGTGTTTCGCTTGGATTTGAAGCTAAACCTTCTACATCGCATTGATTTGAAGCTAAATCATGTGTTTCGCATGGATTTGAAGCTAACTCGTTTGTTTCGCATGCAGTTGTAGCTAAATAAAGTATATCACAAGCATTTGTAGCTTATCCATTTGTTTCGCATGGTTTTGAAGCTAAGCCTTCTACTTCGCATTGATTTGAAGCTAAATCATTTGTTTCGCATGGATTTGAAGCTAAACCTTCTAGATCGCATGGATTTGAAGCTAAACCTTCTACATCGCATTGATTTGCAGCTAAATCATGTGTTTTGCATGGATTTGAAGCTAACTCGTTCGTTGCGCATGCAGCTAAATCTAAATAACGTATATCACAAGTATTTGAAGCTAAACCATTTGTTTCGCATAGATTTGAAGCTATGCCTTCTACTTCGCATTAATAGGAAGCTAAATCACGTGTTTTGCATGGATTTGAAGCTAAACCTTCTACATCGCATTGATTTGAACCTAAATCATGTGTTTCGCACGGATTTCAAGCTAACTCGTTTGTTTCGCACGCAGTTGAAGCTAAATCATGTCTTTCACAAGTATTTGAAGATGAACCATTTGAATCGCATTGATTTGAATATGAGCCTACGACTTCGCACTGATTTGCAGCTAACTAATGTGTTTCGCATGGATTTGAAGCTAACTCGTTTGTTTCGCATGCAGTTGTAGCTAAATAATGTATATCACAAGTATTTCTAGCTAAACCATTTGTTTCGCATGGATTTGAAGCTAAGCCTTCTACTTCGCACTGATTTGAAGCTAAATCATGTGTCTCGCTTGGATTTGAAGCAAAGCCTTCTACTTCGAATTGATTTGAAGCTAAATCATGTATTTCGCATGGATCTGAAGCTAACTCGTTTGTTTCGCCTGCATTTGAAGCTATATCACTTATATTCGCAAGTATTTGTTGTTAAATCATTCGTTTCGCATGTGTTTGAAGCTAACCCTTTTACTTCGCATTGATTTGAAGTTAAATCATGTGTTTCACTTGGATTTGAAGCTGAATCGTTTTTTTCGCATGCAGTTGAATCTATATCATTTATATCGCAAGTATCTGAAGCTAAATCATTTGTTTCTCATGGATTTGAAGCTAAACCTTCTACATCCCATGGATTTGAAGCTAAATCATGTGTTTAGCATGGATTTGAAGCTAAAGCTTCTACATCGCATTGATTTGCATCTGAATCATATCTTTCGCATGGATTTGAAGCTAACTCGTTTGTTTCGCATACAGTAGGAGCTATATCATGTATATATCAACTATTAGAAGCTAAACCATTCGTTTCGCACGTATGTGAAGCTAAATCATGTGTTTACCATGACAATGAACCTAAATCATGTGTTGCCCATGGATTTGAAGCTTAATCATGTGTTTTGCATGGATTTGAAGCTAACTTGATTGTATCCTCAGCATTTGAAGTTACTTCATTTATATCGCAAGTATTTGAAGCTAAATCATATGTGTTTCGCTTGGATTTGAAGCTAAACCTTCTATATCGCATTGATTTGAAGCTAAATCATGTGTTTCGCATGGATTTGAAGCTAACTCGTTTGTTTCGCATGCAGTTGTAGCTAAATAACGTATATCACAAGTATTTGAAGCTAAACCATTTGTTTCGCATAGATTTGAAGCTATGCCTTCTACTTCGCATTAATAGGAAGCTAAATCACGTGTTTTGCATGGATTTCAAGCTAACTCGTTTGTTTCGCATGCAGTTGAAGCTAAATCATGTCTTTCACAAGTATTTGAAGATGAACCATTTGAATCGCATTGATTTGAATATGAGCCTACGACTTCGCACTGATTTGCAGCTAACTAATATGTTTCGCATGGATTTGAAGCTAACTCGTTTGTTTCGCATGCAGTTGTAGCTAAATAATGTATATCACAAGCATTTGTAGCTTCTCCATTTGTTTCGCATGGATTTGAAGCTAAGCCTTCTACTTCGCATTGATTTGAAGCTAAATCATTTATTTCGCGTGGAATTGAAGCTACCTCGTTTGTTCCTCCTGCTTTTGAAGCTATATCACTTATATCGCAAGTATTTGAAGCTAAATCATATGTGTCGCATGGATTTGAAGCTGAACTTTCTACATCGCATTGATTTGAAGCTAAATCTTGTAAATCGCATGGATTTGAAGCTAAACCTTCTACATCGCATTGATTTGAAGCTAAATCATGTGTTTCGCATGGATTTGAAGCTAAACCTTCTAGAACGCATAGATTTGAAGCTAAACCTTCTACATCGCATTGATTTGAAGCTAAATCATGTGTTTCGCATGGATTTGAAGCTAACTCGTTTGTTTCGTATGCAGTTGTAGCTAAATAAAGTATATCACAAGCATTTGTAGCTTATCCATTTGTTTCGCATGGATTTGAAGCTAAGCCTTCTACTTCGCATTGATTTGAAGCTAAATCATTTGTTTCGCATGGATTTGAAGCTAAACCTTCTAGATCGCATGGATTTGAAGCTAAACCTTCTACATCGCATTGATTTGAAGTTAAATCTTGTGTATCGCATGGATTTGAAGCTAAACCTTCTACATCGCATTGATTTGAAGCTAAATCATTTATTTCGCATGGATTTGAAGCTAAACCTTCTACATCGCATTGATTTGAAGCTAAATCATGTGTTTCGCGTGGATTTGAAGGTAACTCGATTGTTTCGCATGCAGTTGAAGCTATATCACCTTTATCCAAGTGTTTGAAGCTCAATCATTTGTTTCGAGTGGATTTGAAGCTAAACCTTCTACATCGCATTGATTTGAAGCTAAATCTTGTGTATCGCATGGATTTGAAGCTAAACCTTCTACATCGCATTGATTTGAAGCTAAATCATGTGTTTCGCATGAATTTGAAGCTAACTCGTTTGTTTCGCATGCAGTTGTAGCTAAATAATGTATATCACAATTATTTCTAGCTAAACCTTTTGTTTCGCATGGATTTGAAGCTAAGCCTTCTACTTCGCATTGATTTGAAGCTAAATCATTTATTTCGCATGGATTTGAAGCTAAACCTTCTACATCGCATTGATTTGAAGCTAAATCATGTGTTTCGCGTGGATTTGAAGGTAACTCGTTTGTTTCGCATGCAGTTGAAGCTATATCACCTTTATCCCAAGTGTTTGAAGCTCAATCATTTGTTTCGCGTGGATTTGAAGCTAAACCTTCTACATCGCATTGATTTGAAGCTAAATCTTGTGTATCGCATGGATTTGAAGCTAAACCTTCTACATCGCATTGATTTGAAGCTAAATCATGTTTCGCGTGGATTTGAAGCTAACTCGTTTGTTTCGCAGGCAGTTGTAGCTAAATAATGTATATCACAAGTATTTGTAGCTAAACCATTTATTTCGCATGGATTTGAAGCTACGCCTTCTACTTCGCATTGATTTGAAGCTAAATCTTGTGTATCGCATTGATTTGAAGCTAAACCTTCTACATCGCATTTATTTGAAGCTAAACCTTCTACATCGCATTGATTTGAAGCTAAATCATGTGTTTCGCGTGGATTTGAAGGTAACTCGTTTGTTTCGCATGCAGTTGAAGCTATATCACCTTTATCCCAAGTGTTTGAAGCTCAATCATTTGTTTCGCGTGGATTTGAAGCTAAACCTTCTACATAGCATTGATTTGAAGCTAAATCTTGTGTATCGCATGGATTTGAAGCTAAACCTTCTACATCGCATTGATTTGAAGCTAAATCATGTGTTTCGCATGAATTTGAAGCTAACTCGTTTGTTTCGCATGCAGTTGTAGCTAAATAATGTATATCCCAAGTATTTCTAGCTAAACCATTTGTTTCTCATGGATTTGAAGCTAAGCCTTCTACTTCGCATTGATTTGAAGCTAAATCATTTGTTTCGTATGGATTTGAAGCTAAAGCTTCTACATCGCATTGATTTGAAGCTAAATCATGTTTCGCGTGGATTTGAAGGTAACTCGTTTGTTTCGGATGCAGCTGAAGCTATATCACTTTTATCCCAAGTGTTTGAAGCTCAATCAATTGTTTCGCATGGATTTGAAGCTAAACCTTCTACATCACATTGATTTGAAGCTAACTCATGTATTTCGCGTGAATTTGAAGATAACTCGTTTGTTTCGCATGCAGTTGAAGCTATACCAACTATATCCCAAGTGTTTGAAGCTCAATCATTTGTTTCGCATGGATTTGAAGCTAAACCTTCTACATCGCATTGATTTGAAGCTAAATCATGTGTTTCGTATGGATTTGAAGCTAACTCGTTTGTTTCGCAGGCAGTTGTAGCTAAATAATGTATATCACAAGTATTTCTAGCTAAACCATTTATTTCGCATGGATTTGAAGCTACGCCTTCTACTTCGCATTGATTTGAAGCTAAATCTTGTGTATCGCATTGATTTGAAGCTAAACCTTCTACATCGCATTGATTTGAAGCTAAATCATTTGTTTGCATGGATTTGAAGCTAAACCTTCTCATCGCATTGATTTGAAGCTAAATCATGTGTTTCGCGTGGATTTGAAGGTAACTCGTTTGTTTCGCATGCAGTTGAAGCTATATCACCTTTATCCCAAATGTTTGAAGCTCAATCATTTGTTTAGTGTGGATTTGAAGCTAAACCTTCTACATCGCATTGATTTGAAGCTAAGTCTTGTGTATCGCATGGATTTGAAGCTAAACCTTCTACATCGCATTGATTTGAAGCTAAATCATGTGTTTCGCATGAATTTGAAGCTAACTCGTTTGTTTCGCATGCAGTTATAGCTAAATAATGTATATCACAAGTATTTCTAGCTAAACCATTTGTTTCGCATGGATTTGAAGCTAAAGCTTCTACATCGCATTGATTTGAAGCTAAATCATGTTTCGCGTGGATTTGAAGGTAACTCGTTTGTTTCACATGCAGCTGAAGCTATATCACCTTTATCCCAAGTGTTTGAAGCTCAATCATTTGTTTCGCTTGGATTTGAAGCTAAACCTGCTACATCGCATTGATTTGAAGCTAAATCATGTGTTTCGCATGAATTTGAAGCTAACTCGTTTGTTTCGCATGCAGTTGTAACTAAATAATGTATATCACAAGTATTTCTAGCTAAACCATTTGTTTCGCATGGATTTGAAGCTAAATCTTGTGTATCGCATTGATTTGAAGCTAAACCTTCTACATCGCATTGATTTGAAGCTAAATCATTTGTTTCGCATGGATTTGAAGCTAAACCTTCTCATCGCATTGATTTGAAGCTAAATCATGTGTTTCGCGTGGATTTGAAGGTAACTCGTTTGTTTCGCATGCAGTTGAAGCTATATCACCTTTATCCCAAATGTTTGAAGCTCAATCATTTGTTTCGCATGGATTTGAAGCTAAACCTTCTACATCGCATTGATTTGAAGCTAAATCATGTTTCGCGTGGATTTGAAGGTAACTCGTTTGTTTCGCATGCAGCTGAAGCTATATCACCTTTATCCCAAGTGTTTGAAGCTCAATCAATTGTTTCGCATGTATTTGAAGCTAAACCTTCTACATCACATTGATTTGAAGCTAACTCATGTATTTCGCGTGATTTTGTATGTAACTCGTTTGTTTCGCATGCAGTTGAAGCAATACCAACTATATCCCAAGTGTTTGAAGCTCAATCATTTGTTTCGCATGGATTTGAAGGTAAACCTTCTACATCGCATTGATTTGAAGCTAAATCATGTGTTTCGCAAGGATTTGAAGCTACGCCTTCTACTTCGCATTGATTTGAAGCTAAATCTTGTGTATCACATTGATTTGAAGCTAAACCTTCTACATCGCATTGATTTGAAGCTAAATCATTTGTTTCGCATGGATTTGAAGCTAAACCTTCTACATCGCATTGATTTGAAGCTAAGTCATGTGTTTCGCGTGGATTTGAAGGTAACTCGTTTGTTTCGCATGCAGTTGAAGCTATAACACCTTTATCCCAAGTGTTTGAAGCTCAATCATTTGTTTCGAGTGGATTTGAAGCTAAACCTTCTACATCGCATTGATTTGAAGCTAAATCTTGTGTATCGCATGGATTTGAAGCTAAACCTTCTACATCGCATTGATTTGAAGCTAAATCATGTGTTTCGCATGAATTTGAAGCTAACTCGTTTGTTTCGCATGCAGTTGTAGCTAAATAATGTATATCACAAGTATTTCTAGCTAAACCATTTGTTTCGCATGGATTTGAAGCTAAGCCTTCTACTTCGGATTGATTTGAAGCTAAATCATTTATTTCGCATGGATTTGAAGCTAAACCTTCTACATCGCATTGATTTGAAGCTAAATCATGTGTTTCGCGTGGATTTGAAGGTAACTCGATTGTTTCGCATGCAGTTGAAGCTATATCACCTTTATCCCAAGTGTTTGAAGCTCAATCATTTGTTTCGCGTGGATTTGAAGCTAAACCTTCTACATCGCATTGATTTGAAGCTAAATCTTGTGTATCGCATGGATTTGAAGCTAAACCTTCTACATCGCATTGATTTGAAGCTAAATCATGTTTCGCGTGGATTTGAAGGTAACTCGTTTGTTCCGCATGCAGCTGAAGCTATATCACCTTTATCCCAAGTGTTTGAAGCTCAATCAATTGTTTCGCATGGATTTGAAGCTAAACCTTCTACATCACATTGATTTGAAGCTAACTCATGTATTTCGCGTGAATTTGAAGATAACTCGT
The DNA here is from genome assembly GCF_051020955.1 of Megalopta genalis. Taxonomy (NCBI): domain Eukaryota; kingdom Metazoa; phylum Arthropoda; class Insecta; order Hymenoptera; family Halictidae; genus Megalopta; species Megalopta genalis. Next base: position 46,367 of record NW_027476693.1, on the reverse strand, counting down.
TTGTTTCGCATGCAGTTGAAGCTATACCAACTATATCCCAAGTGTTTGAAGCTCAATCATTTGTTTCGCATGGATTTGAAGCTAAACCTTCTCATCGCATTGATTTGAAGCTAAACCATGTGTTTCGCGTGGATTTGAAGGTAACTCGTTTGTTTCGCATGCAGTTGAAGCTATATCACCTTTATCCCAAATGTTTGAAGCTCAATCATTTGTTTAGTGTGGATTTGAAGCTAAACCTTCTACATCGCATTGATTTGAAGCTAAATCTTGTGTATCGCATGGATTTGAAGCTAAACCTTCTACATCGCATTGATTTGAAGCTAAATCATGTGTTTCGCATGAATTTGAAGCTAACTCGTTTGTTTCGCATGCAGTTATAGCTAAATAATGTATATCACAAGTATTTCTAGCTAAACCATTTGTTTCGCATGGATTTGAAGCTAAAGCTTCTACATCGCATTGATTTGAAGCTAAATCATGTTTCGCGTGGATTTGAAGGTAACTCGTTTGTTTCACATGCAGCTGAAGCTATATCACCTTTATCCCAAGTGTTTGAAGCTCAATCATTTGTTTCGCGTGGATTTGAAGCTAATCCTTCAACATCGCATTGATTTGAAGCTAAATCTTGTGTATCGCATGGATTTGAAGTTAAACCTTCTACATCGCATTGATTTGAAGCTAAATCATGTGTTTCGCATGAATTTGAAGCTAACTCGTTTGTTTCGCATGCAGTTGTAGCTAAATAATGTATATCACAAGTATTTCTAGCTAAACCATTTGTTTCGCATGGATTTGAAGCTAAATCTTGTGTATCGCATTGATTTGAAGCTAAACCTTCTACATCGCATTGATTTGAAGCTAAATCATTTGTTTCGCATGGATTTGAAGCTAAACCTTCTCATCGCATTGATTTGAAGCTAAATCATGTGTTTCGCGTGGATTTGAAGGTAACTCGTTTGTTTCGCATGCAGTTGAAGCTATATCACCTTTATCCCAAATGTTTGAAGCTCAATCATTTGTTTCGCATGGATTTGAAGCTAAACCTTCTACATCGCATTGATTTGAAGCTAAATCATGTTTCGCGTGGATTTGAAGGTAACTCGTTTGTTTCGCATGCAGCTGAAGCTATATCACCATTATCCCAAGTGTTTGAAGCTCAATCAATTGTTTCGCATGGATTTGAAGCTAAACCTTCTACATCACATTGATTTGAAGCTAACTCATGTATTTCGCGTGATTTTGAATGTAACTCGTTTGTATCGCATGCAGTTGAAGCATTACCAACTATATCCCAAGTGTTTGAAGCTCAATCATTTGTTTCGCATGGATTTGAAGCTAAACCTTCTACATCGCATTGATTTGAAGCTATATCATGTGTTTCGCAAGGATTTGAAGCTACGCCTTCTACTTCGCATTGTTTTGAAGCTAAATCTTGTGTATCGCATTGATTTGAAGCTAAACCTTCTACATCGCATTGATTTGAAGCTAAATCATATGTTTCGCATGGATTTGAAGCTAAACCTTCTACATCGCATTGATTTGAAGCTAAGTCATGTGTTTCGCGTGGATTTGAAGGTAACTCGTTTGTTTCGCATGCAGTTGAAGCTATATCACCTTTATCCCAAGTGTTTGAAGCTCAATCATTTGTTTCGAGTGGATTTGAAGCTAATCCTTCTACATCGCATTGATTTGAAGCTAAATCTTGTGTATCGCATGGATTTGAAGCTAAACCTTCTACATCGCATTGATTTGAAGCTAAATCATGTGTTTCGCATGAATTTGAAGCTAACTCGTTTGTTTCGCATGCAGTTGTAGCTAAATAATGTATATCACAAGTATTTCTAGCTAAACCATTTGTTTCGCATGGATTTGAAGCTAAATCTTGTGTATCGCATTGATTTGAAGCTAAACCTTCTACATCGCATGGATTTGAAGCTAAACCTTCTACATCGCATTGATTTGAAGCTAAATCATGTGTTTCGCATGAATTTGAAGCTAACTCGTTTGTTTCGCATGCAGTTGTAGCTAAATAATGTATATCACAAGTATTTCTAGCTAAACCATTTGTTTCGCATGGATTTGAAGCTAAATCTTGTGTATCGCATTGATTTGAAGCTAAACCTTCTACATCGCATTGATTTGAAGCTAAATCATTTGTTTCGCATGGATTTGAAGCTAAACCTTCTCATCGCATTGATTTGAAGCTAAATCATGTGTTTCGCGTGGATTTGAAGGTAACTCGTTTGTTTCGCATGCAGTTGAAGCTATATCACCTTTATCCCAAATGTTTGAAGCTCAATCATTTGTTTCGCATGGATTTGAAGCTAAACCTTCTACATCGCATTGATTTGAAGCTAAATCATGTTTCGCGTGGATTTGAAGGTAACTCGTTTGTTTCGCATGCAGCTGAAGCTATATCACCTTTATCCCACGTGTTTGAAGCTCAATCATTTGTTTCGCGTGGATTTGAAGCTAATCCTTCTACATCGCATTGATTTGAAGCTAAATCTTGTGTATCGCATGGATTTGAAGCTAAACCTTCTACATCGCATTGATTTGAAGCTAAATCATGTGTTTCGCATGGATTTGAAGCTAACTCGTTTGTTTCGCATGCAGTTGTAGCTAAATAATGTATATCACAAGTATTTCTAGCTAAACCATTTGTTTCGCATGGATTTAAAGCTAATCCTTCTACTTCGCATTGATATGAAGCTAAATCATTTGTTTCGCATGGATTTGAAGCTAAACCTTCTACATCGCATTGATTTGAAGCTAAATCATGTGTTTCGCATGAATTTGAAGCTAACTCGTTTGTTTCGCATGCAGTTGTAGCTAAATAATGTATATCACAAGTATTTCTAGCTAAACCATTTGTTTCGCATGGATTTGAAGCTAAATCTTGTGTATCGCATTGATTTGAAGCTAAACCTTCTACATCGCATTGATTTGAAGCTAAATCATTTGTTTCGCATGGATTTGAAGCTAAACCTTCTCATCGCATTGATTTGAAGCTAAATCATGTGTTTCGCGTGGATTTGAAGGTAACTCGTTTGTTTCGCATGCAGTTGAAGCTATATCACCTTTATCCCAAATGTTTGAAGCTCAATCATTTGTTTCGCATGGATTTGAAGCTAAACCTTCTACATCGCATTGATTTGAAGCTAAATCATGTTTCGCGTGGATTTGAAGGTAACTCGTTTGTTTCGCATGCAGCTGAAGCTATATCACCTTTATCCCACGTGTTTGAAGCTCAATCATTTGTTTCGCGTGGATTTGAAGCTAATCCTTCTACATCGCATTGATTTGAAGCTAAATCTTGTGTATCGCATGGATTTGAAGCTAAACCTTCTACATCGCATTGATTTGAAGCTAAATCATGTGTTTCGCATGGATTTGAAGCTAACTCGTTTGTTTCGCATGCAGTTGTAGCTAAATAATGTATATCACAAGTATTTCTAGCTAAACCATTTGTTTCGCATGGATTTAAAGCTAATCCTTCTACTTCGCATTGATATGAAGCTAAATCATTTGTTTCGCATGGATTTGAAGCTAAACCTTCTACATCGCATTGATTTGAAGCTAAATCATGTTTCGCTTGGATTTGTAGGTAACTCGTTTGTTTCGCATGCAGCTGAAGCTATATCACCTTTATCCCAAGTGTTTGAAGCTCAATCAATTGTTTCGCATGGATTTGAAGCTAAACCTTCTACATCACATTGATTTGAAGCTAACTCATGTATTTCGCGTGATTTTGAAGGTAACTCGTTTGTTTCGCATGCAGTTGAAGCAATACCAACTATATCCCAAGTGTTTGAAGCTCAATCATTTGTTTCGCATGGATTTGAAGCTAAACCTTCTACATCGCATTGATTTGAAGCTAAATCATGTGTTTCGCAAGGATTTGAAACTACGCCTTCTACTTCGCATTGATTTGAATCTAAATCTTGTGTATCGCATTGATTTGAAGCTAAACCTTCTACATCGCATTGATTTGAAGCTAAGTCATGTGTTTCGCGTGGATTTGAAGGTAACTCGTTTGTTTCGCATGCAGTTGAAGCTATATCACCTTTATCCCGAGTGTTTGAAGCTCAATCATTTGTTTCGAGTGGATTTGAAGCTAAACCTTCTACATCGCATTGATTTGAAGCTAAATCTTGGGTATCGCATGGATTTGAAGCTAAACCTTCTACATCGAATTGATTTGAAGCTAAATCATTTGTTTCGCATGGATTTGAAGCTAAACCTTCTACATCGCATTGATTTGAAGCTGAATCATGTGTTTCGCGTGGATTTGAAGGTAACTCGATTGTTTCGCATGCAGTTGAAGCTATATCACCTTTATCCCAAGTGTTTGGAGCTCAATCATTTGTTTCGAGTGGATTTGAAGCTAAACCTTCTACATCGCATTGATTTGAAGCTAAATCTTGTGTATCGCATGGATTTGAAGCTAAACCTTCTACATCGCATTGATTTGAAGCTAAATCATGTGTTTCGCATGAATTTGAAGCTAACTCGTTTGTTTCGCATGCAGTTGTAGCTAAATAATGTATATCACAAGTATTTCTAGCTAAACCATTTGTTTCGCATGGATTTGAAGCTAAATCTTGTGTATCGCATTGATTTGAAGCTAAACCTTCTACATCGCATTGATTTGAAGCTAAATCATTTGTTTCGCATGGATTTGAAGCTAAACCTTCTCATCGCATTGATTTGAAGCTAAATCATGTGTTTCGCGTGGATTTGAAGGTAACTCGTTTGTTTCGCATGCAGTTGAAGCTATATCACCTTTATCCCAAATGTTTGAAGCTCAATCATTTGTTTCGCATGGATTTGAAGCTAAACCTTCTACATCGCATTGATTTGAAGCTAAATCATGTTTCGCGTGGATTTGAAGGTAACTCGTTTGTTTCGCATGCAGCTGAAGCTATATCACCTTTATCCCAAGTGTTTGAAGCTCAATCATTTGTTTCGCGTGGATTTGATGCTAATCCTTCTACATCGCATTGATTTGAAGCTAAATCTTGTGTATCGCATGGATTTGAAGCTAAACCTTCTACATCGCATTGATTTGAAGCTAAATCATGTGTTTCGCATGGATTTGAAGCTAACTCGTTTGTTTCGCATGCAGTTGTAGCTAAATAATGTATATCACAAGTATTTCTAGCTAAACCATTTGTTTCGCATGGATTTGAAGCTAATCCTTCTACTTCGCATTGATATGAAGCTAAATCATTTGTTTCGCATGGATTTGAAGCTAAACCTTCTACATCGCATTGATTTGAAGCTAAATCATGTTTCGCTTGGATTTGTAGGTAACTCGTTTGTTTCGCATGCAGCTGAAGCTATATCACCTTTATCCCAAGTGTTTGAAGCTCAATCAATTGTTTCGCATGGATTTGAAGCTAAACCTTCTACATCACATTGATTTGAAGCTAACTCATGTATTTCGCGTGATTTTGAAGGTAACTCGTTTGTTTCGCATGCAGTTGAAGCAATACCAACTATATCTCAAGTGTTTGAAGCTCAATCATTTGTTTCGCATGGATTTGAAGCTAAACCTTCTACATCGCATTGATTTGAAGCTAAATCATGTGTTTCGCAAGGATTTGAAGCTACGCCTTCTACTTCGCATTGATTTGAATCTAAATCTTGTGTATCGCATTGATTTGAAGCTAAACCTTCTACATCGCATTGATTTGAAGCTAAATCATTTGTTTCGCATGGATTTGAAGCTAAACCTTCTACATCGCATTGATTTGAAGCTAAGTCATGTGTTTCGCGTGGATTTGAAGGTAACTCGTTTGTTTCGCATGCAGTTGAAGCTATATCACCTTTATCCCAAGTGTTTGAAGCTCAATCATTTGTTTCGAGTGGATTTGAAGCTAAACCTTCTACATCGCATTGATTTGAAGCTAAATCTTGTGTATCGCATGGATTTGAAGCTAAACCTTCTACATCGAATTGATTTGAAGCTAAATCATTTGTTTCGCATGGATTTGAAGCTAAATCATGTGTATCGCATGGATTTGAAGCTAAACCTTCTACATCGCATTGATTTGAAGCTAAATCATGTGTTTCGCATGAATTTGAAGCTAACTCGTTTGTTTCGCATGCAGTTGTAGCTAAATAATGTATATCACAAGTATTTCTAGCTAAACCATTTGTTTCGCATGGATTTGAAGCTAAATCTTGTGTATCGCATTGATTTGAAGCTAAACCTTCTACATCGCATTGATTTGAAGCTAAATCATTTGTTTCGCATGGATTTGAAGCTAAACCTTCTCATCGCATTGATTTGAAGCTAAATCATGTGTTTCGCGTGGATTTGAAGGTAACTCGTTTGTTTCGCATGCAGTTGAAGCTATATCACCTTTATCCCAAATGTTTGAAGCTCAATCATTTGTTTCGCATGGATTTGAAGCTAAGCCTTCTACTTCGCATTGATTTGAAGCTAAATCATTTATTTCGCGAGGAATTGAAGCTACCTCGTTTGTTCCTCCTGCTTTTGAAGCTATATCACTTATATCGCAAGTATTTGAAGCTAAATCATATGTGTCGCATGGATTTGAAGCTGAACTTTCTACATCGCATTGATTTGAAGCTAAACCTTCTACATCGCATTGATTTGAAGCTAAATCGTGTGTTTCGCGTGGATTTGAAGGTAACTCGTTTGTTTCGCATGCAGTTGAAGCTATATCACCTTTATCCCAAGTGTTTGAAGCTCAATCATTTGTTTCGCGTGGATTTGAAGCTAAACTTTCTACATCGCATTGATTTGAAGCTAAATCTTGTGTATCGCATGGATTTGAAGCTAAACCTTCTACATCGCATTGCTTTGAAGCTAAATCATGTGTTTCGCATGGATTTGAAGCTAACTCGTTTGTTTCGCAGGCAGTTGTAGCTAAATAATGTATATCACAAGTATTTCTAGCTAAACCATTTGTTTCGCATGGATTTGAAGCTAAGCCTTCTACTTCGCATTGATTTGAAGCTAAATCATTTGTTTCGCATGGATTTGAAGCTAAACCTTCTACATCGCATTGTTTTGAAGCTAAATCATGTGTTTCGCATGAATTTGAAGCTAACTCGTTTGTTTCGCATGCAGTTGTAGCTAAATAATGTATATCACAAGTATTTCTAGCTAAACCATTTGTTTCGCATGGATTTGAAGCTAAGCCTTCTACTTCGCATTGATTTGAAGCTAAATCATTTGTTTCGAATGGATTTGAAGCTAAAGCTTCTACATCGAATTGATTTGAAGCTAAATCATGTTTCGCGTGGATTTGAAGGTAACTCGTTTGTTTCACATGCAGCTGAAGCTATATCACTTTTATCCCAAGTGTTTGAAGCTCAATCAATTGTTTCGCATGGATTTGAAGCTAAACCTTCTACATCACATTGATTTGAAGCTAACTCATGTATTTCGCGTGATTTTGAATGTAACTCGTTTGTTTCGCATGCAGTTGAAGCAATACCAACTATATCCCAAGTGTTTGAAGCTCAATCATTTGTTTCGCATGGATTTGAAGCTAAACCTTCTACATCGCATTGATTTGAAGCTAAATCATGTGTTTCGCAAGGATTTGAAGCTACGCCTTCTACTTCGCATTGATTTGAAGCTAAATCTTGTGTATCGCATTGATTTGAAGCTAAACCTTCTACATCGCATTGATTTGAAGCTAAATCATTTGTTTCGCATGGATTTGAAGCTAAACCTTCTACATCGCATTGATTTGAAGCTAAGTCATGTGTTTCGCGTGGATTTGAAGGTAACTCGTTTGTTTCGCATGCAGTTGAAGCTATATCACCTTTATCCCAAGTGTTTGAAGCTCAATCATTTGTTTCGAGTGGATTTGAAGCTAAACCTTCTACATCGCATTGATTTGAAGCCAAATCTTGTGTATCGCATGGATTTGAAGCTAAACCTTCCACATCGCATTGATTTGAAGCTAAATCATGTGTTTCGCATGAATTTGAAGCTAACTCGTTTGTTTCGCATGCAGTTGTAGCTAAATAATGTATATCACAAGTATTTTTAGCTAAACCATTTGTTTCGCATGGATTTGAAGCTAAGCCTTCTACTTCGCATTGATTTGAAGCTAAATCATTTGTTTCGCATGGATTTGAAGCTAAACCTTCTACATCGCATAGATTTGAAGCTAAATCATGTTTCGCGTGGATTTGAAGGTAACTCGTTTGTTTCGCATGCAGCTGAAGCTATATCACTTTTATCCCAAGTGTTTGAAGCTCAATCAATTGTTTCGCATGGATTTGAAGCTAAACCTTCTACATCACATTGATTTGAAGCTAACTTATGTATTTCGCGTGAATTTGAAGGTAACTCGTTTGTTTCGCATGCAGTTGAAGCTATGCCAACTATATCCCAAGTGTTTGAAGCTCAATCATTTGTTTCGCATAGAATTGAATCTACCTCGTTTGTTCCTCCTGCTCTTGAAGCTATATCACTTATATCGCAAGTATTTGAAGCTAAATCATATGTGTCGCATGGATTTGAAGCTGAACCTTCTACGTCGCATTGAATTGAAGCTAAATCTTGTGTATCGCATGGATTTGAAGCTAATCCTTCTACATCGCATTGATTTGAAGCTAAATCATGTGTTTCGCATGGATTTGAAGCTAACTCGTTTGTTTCGCATGCAGATGTAGCTACATAATGCATATCACAAGTATTTGTAGCTAAACCATTTGTTTCGCATGGATTTGAAGCTAATCCTTCTACTTCGCATTGATTTGAAGCTAAATCATTTGTTTCGCATGGAATTGAAGCTACCACGTTTGTTCCTCCAGCTTTTGAAGCGATATCACTTATATCGCAAGTATTTGAAGCTAAATCATATGCGTCGCACGGATTTGAAGCTAAACCTTCTACATCGCATTGATTTGAAGCTAAATCATGTGTTTCGCATGAATTTGAAGCTAACTCGTTTGTTTCGCATGCAGTTGTAGCTAAATAATGTATATCACAAGTATTTCTAGCTAAACCATTTGTTTCGCATGGATTTGAAGCTAAGCCTTCTACTTCGCATTGATTTGAAGCTAAATCATTTGTTTCGCATGGATTTGAAGCTAAACCTTCTACATCGCATTGATTTGAAGCTAAATCATGTGTTTCGCGTGGATTTGAAGGTAACTCGTTTGTTTCGCATGCAGTTGAAGCTATATCACATTTATCCCAAGTGTTTGAAGCTCAATCATTTGTTTCGCGTGGATTTGAAGCTAAACCTTCTACATCGCATTGATTTGAAGCTAAATCTTGTGTATCGCACGGATTTGAAGCTAAACCTTCTACATCGCATTGATTTGAAGCTAAATCATGTGTTTCGCATGGATTTGAAGCTAACTCGTTTGTTTCGCATGCAGTTGTAGCTAAATAATGTATATCACAAGTATTTCTAGCTAAACCATTTGTTTCGCATGGATTTGAAGCTAAGCCTTCTACTTCGCATTGATATGAAGCTAAATCATTTGTTTCGCATGGATTTGAAGCTAAACCTTCTACATCGCATTGATTTGAAGCTAAATCATGTTTCGCTTGGATTTGAAGGTAACTCGTTTGTTTCGCATGCAGCTGAAGCTATATCACCTTTATCCCAAGTGTTTGAAGCTCAATCAATTGTTTCGCATGGATTTGAAGCTAAACCTTCTACATCACATTGATTTGAAGCTAACTCATGTATTTCGCGTGATTTTGAAGGTAACTCGTTTGTTTCGCATGCAGTTGAAGCAATACCAACTATATCCCAAGTGTTTGAAGCTCAATCATTTGTTTCGCATGGATTTGAAGCTAAACCTTCTACATCGCATTGATTTGAAGCTAAATCATGTGTTTCGCAAGGATTTGAAGCTACGCCTTCTACTTCGCATTGATTTGAATCTAAATCTTGTGTATCGCATTGATTTGAAGCTAAACCTTCTACATCGCATTGATTTGAAGCTAAATCATGTGTTTCGCGTGGATTTGAAGGTAACTCGATTGTTTCGCATGCAGTTGAAGCTATATCACCTTTATCCCAAGTGTTTGAAGCTCAATCATTTGTTTCGCGTGGATTTGAAGCTAAACCTTCTACATCGCATTGATTTGAAGCTAAATCTTGTGTATCGCATGGTTTTGAAGCTAAACCTTCTACATCACATTGATTTGAAGCTAACTCATGTATTTCGCGTGATTTTGAATGTAACTCGTTTGTTTCGCATGCAGTTGAAGCAATACCAACTATATCCCAAGTGTTTGAAGCTCAATCATTTGTTTCGCATGGATTTGAAGCTAAACCTTCTACATCGCATTGATTTGAAGCTAAATCATGTGTTTCGCAAGGATTTGAAGCTACGCCTTCTACTTCGCATTGATTTGAAGCTAAATCTTGTGTATCGCATTGATTTGAAGCTAAACCTTCTACATCGCATTGATTTGAAGCTAAATCATTTGTTTCGCATGGATTTGAAGCTAAACCTTCTACATCGCATTGATTTGAAGCTAAGTCATGTGTTTCGCGTGGATTTGAAGGTAACTCGTTTGTTTCGCATGCAGTTGAAGCTATATCACCTTTATCCCAAGTGTTTGAAGCTCAATCATTTGTTTCGAGTGGATTTGAAGCTAATCCTTCTACATCGCATTGATTTGAAGCTAAATCTTGTGTATCGCATGGATTTGAAGCTAAACCTTCTACATCGCATTGATTTGAAGCTAAATCATGTGTTTCGCATGAATTTGAAGCTAACTCGTTTGTTTCGCATGCAGTTGTAGCTAAATAATGTATATCACAAGTATTTCTAGCTAAACCATTTGTTTCGCATGGATTTGAAGCTAAATCTTGTGTATCGCATTGATTTGAAGCTAAACCTTCTACATCGCATGGATTTGAAGCTAAACCTTCTACATCGCATTGATTTGAAGCTAAATCATGTGTTTCGCATGAATTTGAAGCTAACTCGTTTGTTTCGCATGCAGTTGTAGCTAAATAATGTATATCACAAGTATTTCTAGCTAAACCATTTGTTTCGCATGGATTTGAAGCTAAATCTTGTGTATCGCATTGATTTGAAGCTAAACCTTCTACATCGCATTGATTTGAAGCTAAATCATTTGTTTCGCATGGATTTGAAGCTAAACCTTCTCATCGCATTGATTTGAAGCTAAATCATGTGTTTCGCGTGGATTTGAAGGTAACTCGTTTGTTTCGCATGCAGTTGAAGCTATATCACCTTTATCCCAAATGTTTGAAGCTCAATCATTTGTTTCGCATGGATTTGAAGCTAAACCTTCTACATCGCATTGATTTGAAGCTAAATCATGTTTCGCGTGGATTTGAAGGTAACTCGTTTGTTTCGCATGCAGCTGAAGCTATATCACCTTTATCCCACGTGTTTGAAGCTCAATCATTTGTTTCGCGTGGATTTGAAGCTAATCCTTCTACATCGCATTGATTTGAAGCTAAATCTTGTGTATCGCATGGATTTGAAGCTAAACCTTCTACATCGCATTGATTTGAAGCTAAATCATGTGTTTCGCATGGATTTGAAGCTAACTCGTTTGTTTCGCATGCAGTTGTAGCTAAATAATGTATATCACAAGTATTTCTAGCTAAACCATTTGTTTCGCATGGATTTAAAGCTAATCCTTCTACTTCGCATTGATATGAAGCTAAATCATTTGTTTCGCATGGATTTGAAGCTAAACCTTCTACATCGCATTGATTTGAAGCTAAATCATGTTTCGCTTGGATTTGTAGGTAACTCGTTTGTTTCGCATGCAGCTGAAGCTATATCACCTTTATCCCAAGTGTTTGAAGCTCAATCAATTGTTTCGCATGGATTTGAAGCTAAACCTTCTACATCACATTGATTTGAAGCTAACTCATGTATTTCGCGTGATTTTGAAGGTAACTCGTTTGTTTCGCATGCAGTTGAAGCAATACCAACTATATCCCAAGTGTTTGAAGCTCAATCATTTGTTTCGCATGGATTTGAAGCTAAACCTTCTACATCGCATTGATTTGAAGCTAAATCATGTGTTTCGCAAGGATTTGAAGCTACGCCTTCTACTTCGCATTGATTTGAATCTAAATCTTGTGTATCGCATTGATTTGAAGCTAAACCTTCTACATCGCATTGATTTGAAGCTAAATCATTTGTTTCGCATGGATTTGAAGCTAAACCTTCTACATCGCATTGATTTGAAGCTAAGTCATGTGTTTCGCGTGGATTTGAAGGTAACTCGTTTGTTTCGCATGCAGTTGAAGCTATATCACCTTTATCCCGAGTGTTTGAAGCTCAATCATTTGTTTCGAGTGGATTTGAAGCTAAACCTTCTACATCGCATTGATTTGAAGCTAAATCTTGGGTATCGCATGGATTTGAAGCTAAACCTTCTACATCGAATTGATTTGAAGCTAAATCATTTGTTTCGCATGGATTTGAAGCTAAACCTTCTACATCGCATTGATTTGAAGCTAAATCATGTGTTTCGCGTGGATTTGAAGGTAACTCGATTGTTTCGCATGCAGTTGAAGCTATATCACCTTTATCCCAAGTGTTTGGAGCTCAATCATTTGTTTCGAGTGGATTTGAAGCTAAACCTTCTACATCGCATTGATTTGAAGCTAAATCTTGTGTATCGCATGGATTTGAAGCTAAACCTTCTACATCGCATTGATTTGAAGCTAAATCATGTGTTTCGCATGAATTTGAAGCTAACTCGTTTGTTTCGCATGCAGTTGTAGCTAAATAATGTATATCACAAGTATTTCTAGCTAAACCATTTGTTTCGCATGGATTTGAAGCTAAATCTTGTGTATCGCATTGATTTGAAGCTAAACCTTCTACATCGCATTGATTTGAAGCTAAATCATTTGTTTCGCATGGATTTGAAGCTAAACCTTCTCATCGCATTGATTTGAAGCTAAATCATGTGTTTCGCGTGGATTTGAAGGTAACTCGTTTGTTTCGCATGCAGTTGAAGCTATATCACCTTTATCCCAAATGTTTGAAGCTCAATCATTTGTTTCGCATGGATTTGAAGCTAAACCTTCTACATCGCATTGATTTGAAGCTAAATCATGTTTCGCGTGGATTTGAAGGTAACTCGTTTGTTTCGCATGCAGCTGAAGCTATATCACCTTTATCCCAAGTGTTTGAAGCTCAATCATTTGTTTCGCGTGGATTTGAAGCTAATCCTTCTACATCGCATTGATTTGAAGCTAAATCTTGTGTATCGCATGGATTTGAAGCTAAACCTTCTACATCGCATTGATTTGAAGCTAAATCATGTGTTTCGCATGGATTTGAAGCTAACTCGTTTGTTTCGCATGCAGTTGTAGCTAAATAATGTATATCACAAGTATTTCTAGCTAAACCATTTGTTTCGCATGGATTTGAAGCTAATCCTTCTACTTCGCATTGATATGAAGCTAAATCATTTGTTTCGCATGGATTTGAAGCTAAACCTTCTACATCGCATTGATTTGAAGCTAAATCATGTTTCGCTTGGATTTGTAGGTAACTCGTTTGTTTCGCATGCAGCTGAAGCTATATCACCTTTATCCCAAGTGTTTGAAGCTCAATCAATTGTTTCGCATGGATTTGAAGCTAAACCTTCTACATCACATTGATTTGAAGCTAACTCATGTATTTCGCGTGATTTTGAAGGTAACTCGTTTGTTTCGCATGCAGTTGAAGCAATACCAACTATATCCCAAGTGTTTGAAGCTCAATCATTTGTTTCGCATGGATTTGAAGCTAAACCTTCTACATCGCATTGATTTGAAGCTAAATCATGTGTTTCGCAAGGATTTGAAGCTACGCCTTCTACTTCGCATTGATTTGAATCTAAATCTTGTGTATCGCATTGATTTGAAGCTAAACCTTCTACATCGCATTGATTTGAAGCTAAATCATTTGTTTCGCATGGATTTGAAGCTAAACCTTCTACATCGCATTGATTTGAAGCTAAGTCATGTGTTTCGCGTGGATTTGAAGGTAACTCGTTTGTTTCGCATGCAGTTGAAGCTATATCACCTTTATCCCAAGTGTTTGAAGCTCAATCATTTGTTTCGAGTGGATTTGAAGCTAAACCTTCTACATCGCATTGATTTGAAGCTAAATCTTGTGTATCGCATGGATTTGAAGCTAAACCTTCTACATCGAATTGATTTGAAGCTAAATCATTTGTTTCGCATGGATTTGAAGCTAAATCATGTGTATCGCATGGATTTGAAGCTAAACCTTCTACATCGCATTGATTTGAAGCTAAATCATGTGTTTCGCATGAATTTGAAGCTAACTCGTTTGTTTCGCATGCAGTTGTAGCTAAATAATGTATATCACAAGTATTTCTAGCTAAACCATTTGTTTCGCATGGATTTGAAGCTAAGCCTTCTACTTCGCATTGATATGAAGCTAAATCATTTGTTTCGCATGGATTTGAAGCTAAACCTTCTACATCGCATTGATTTGAAGCTAAATCATGTTTCGCTTGGATTTGAAGGTAACTCGTTTGTTTCGCATGCAGCTGAAGCTATATCACCTTTATCCCAAGTGTTTGAAGCTCAATCAATTGTTTCGCATGGATTTGAAGCTAAACCTTCTACATCACATTGATTTGAAGCTAACTCATGTATTTCGCGTGATTTTGAAGGTAACTCGTTTGTTTCGCATGCAGTTGAAGCAATACCAACTATATCCCAAGTGTTTGAAGCTCAATCATTTGTTTCGCATGGATTTGAAGCTAAACCTTCTACATCGCATTGATTTGAAGCTAAATCATGTGTTTCGCAAGGATTTGAAGCTACGCCTTCTACTTCGCATTGATTTGAAGCTAAATCTTGTGTATCGCATTGATTTGAAGCTAAACCTTCTACATCGCATTGATTTGAAGCTAAATCATTTGTTTCGCATGGATTTGAAGCTAAACCTTCTACATCGCATTGATTTGAAGCTAAGTCATGTGTTCGCGTGGATTTGAAGGTAACTCGTTTGTTTCGCATGCAGTTGAAGCTATATCACCTTTATCCCAAGTGTTTGAAGCTCAATCATTTGTTTCGAGTGGATTTGAAGCTAAACCTTCTACATCGCATTGATTTGAAGCTAAATCTTGTGTATCGCATGGATTTGAATCTAAACCTTCTACATCGCATTGATTTGAAGCTAAATCATGTGTTTCGCATGAATTTGAAGCTAGCTCGTTTGTTTCGCATGCAGTTGTAGATAAATAATGTATATCACAAGTATTTCTAGCTAAACCATTTGTTTCGCATGGATTTGAAGCTAAGCCTTCTACTTCGCATTGATTTGAAGCTAAATCATTTATTTCGCATGGATTTGAAGCTAAACCTTCTACATCGCATTGATTTGAAGCTAAATCATGTGTTTCGCGTGGATTTGAAGGTAACTCGATTGTTTCGCATGCAGTTGAAGCTATATCACCTTTATCCCAAGTGTTTGAAGCTCAATCATTTGTTTCGCGTGGATTTGAAGCTAAACCTTCTACATCGCATTGATTTGAAGCTAAATCTTGTGTATCGCATGGATTTGAAGCTAAACCTTCTACATCGCATTGATTTGAAGCTAAATCATGTTTCGCGTGGATTTGAAGGTAACTCGTTTGTTCCGCATGCAGCTGAAGCTATATCACCTTTATCCCAAGTGTTTGAAGCTCAATCAATTGTTTCGCATGGATTTGAAGCTAAACCTTCTACATCACATTGATTTGAAGCTAACTCATGTATTTCGCGTGAATTTGAAGGTAACTCGTTTGTTTCGCATGCAGTTGAAGCTATGCCAACTATATCCCAAGTGTTTGAAGCTCAATCATTTGTTTCGCATGGATTTGAAGCTAAACCTTCTACATCGCATTGATTTGAAGCTAAATCATGTGTTTCGTATGGATTTGAAGCTAACTCGTTTGTTTCGCAGGCAGTTGTAGCTAAATAATGTATATCACAAGTACTTGTAGCTAAACCATTTATTTCGCATGGATTTGAAGCTACGCCTTCTACTTCGCATTGATTTGAAGCTAAATCTTGTGTATCGCATTGATTTGAAGCTAAACCTTCTACATCGCATTGATTTGAAGCTAAATCATTTGTTTCGTATGGATTTGAAGCTAAACCTTCTCATCGCATTGATTTGAAGCTAAATCATGTGTTTCGCGTGGATTTGAAGGTAACTCGTTTGTTTCGCATGCAGTTGAAGCTATATCACCTTTATCCCAAATGTTTGAAGCTCAATCATCTGTTTCGCTTGGATTTGAAGCTAACACGTTTGTTTCACATGCAGTTGAAGCTAAATCATGTATTTCACAAGAATTTGAAGCCGAACCATTAGATTCGCATCGATTTGAAGCTGAGCCTTCTACTTCGCACTCATTTGAAGCTAAATCATGTGTCTCGCTTGGATTTGAAGCTAAGCCTTCTACTTCGAATTGATTAGAAGCTAAATCATGTATTTCGCATGGATCTGAAGCTAATTCGTTTGTTTCGAATGCATTTGAAGCTATATCACTTATATTCGCAAGTATTTGATGCTAAACCATTCGTTTCGCATGGATTTGAAGCTAACCCTTTTACTTCGCATTGATTTGAAGTTAAATCATGCGTTTCCCATGGATTTGGAGGTGAATCGTTTTTTTCGCATGCAGTTGAATCTATATCATTTATATCGCATGCAGTTGTAGCTAAATAATGTATATCACAAGTATTTCTAGCTAAACCATTTGTTTCGCATGGATTTGAAGCTAACTCGTTCGTTGCGCATGCAGTTAAATCTAAATAACGTATATCACAAGTATTTGAAGCTAAACCATTTGTTTCGCATGGATTTGAAGCTAAGCCTTCTACTTCGCATTGATTTGAAGCTAAATCATTTGTTTCGCATGGATTTGAAGCTAAACCTCCTACATCGCATTGATTTCCAGCTAAATCATGTGTTTCGCATTGGATTTGAAGCTAACTCGTTCGTTGCGCATGCAGTTAAATCTAAATAACGTATATCACAAGTATTTGAAGCTAAACCATTTGTTTCGCATGGATTTGAAGCTAAGCCTTCTACTTCGCATTAGTTAGAAGCTAAATCACGTGTTTTGCATTGATTTGAAGCTAAGCCTTGTACTTCGCATTGATTTGAAGCTAAATCATTTGTTTCGCATAGAAATGAAGTTACCTCGTTTGTCCCTCCTGCTTTTGAAGCTATATCACTTATATCGCAAGTATTTGAAGCTAAATCATATGTGTCGCATGGATTTGAAGCTGAACCTTCTACATCGCATTGATTTGAATCTAAATCTTGTAAATCGCATGGATTTGAAGCTAAACCTTCTACATCGCATTGATTTGAAGCTAAATCATGTGTTTCGCATGGATTTGAAGTTAACTCGTTTGTTTCGCATGCAGTTGTAGCTAAATAATGTATATCACAAGTATTTGAAGCTAAACCATTTGTTTCGCATGGATTTGAAGCTAAACCATTTGTTTCGCATGGATTTGAAGCTAAGCCTTCTACTTCTCATTAATTAGAAGCTAAATCACGTGTTTTGCATGGATTTGAAGCTAAGCCTTGTACTTCGCATTGATTTGAAGCTAAATCATTTGTTTCGCATAGAAATGAAGTTACCTCGTTTGTCCCTCCTGCTTTTGAAGCTATATCACTTATATCGCAAGTATTTGAAGCTAAATCATATGTGTCGCATGGATTTGAAGCTGAACCTACTACATCGCATTGATTTTAAGCAAAATCTTGTGTATCGCTTGGATTTGAAGCTAAACCTTCTACATCGCATTCATTTGAACCAATTCAATTTTTCGCGTGGATTTGAAGCTAACTCGTTTGTTTCGCATGCAGTTGTAGCTAAATAATGAATATCACAAGTATTTGTAGCTAAATCATTTGTTTCGCATGGATTTGAAGCTAAGCCTTGTACTTCGCATTGATTTGAAGCTAAATCATTTGTTTCGCATAGAAATGAAGTTACCTCGTTTGTCCCTCCTGCTTTTGAAGCTATATTACTTATATCGCAAGTATTTGAAGCTAAATCATATGTGTCGCATGGATTTGAAGCTGAACCTACTACATCGCATTGATTTGAAGCTAAATCTTGTAAATCGCATGGATTTGAAGCTAAACCTTCTACATCGCATTGATTTGAAGTTAAATCATGTGTTTCGCATGGATTTGAAGTTAACTCGTTTGTTTCGCATGCAGTTGTAGCTAAATAATGTATATCACAAGTATTTGTAGCTAAACCACTTGTTTCGCATGGATTTGAAGCTAAGCCTTCTACTTCGCATTGATTTGAAGCTAAATCATTTGTTTCGCATGGATTTGAAGCTAAACCTTCTACATCAAATTGATTTGAAGCTAAATCATGTGTTTCGCGTGGATTTGAAGGTAACTCGTTTATTTCGCATGCAGTTGAAGCTATATCATCTTTATCCCAAGTGCTTGAAGCTCAATCATTTGTATCGCATGGATTTGATGCTAAACCTTCTACATCCTCCAGATTTTGAAGCTATATCACTTATATCGCAAGTATTTGAAGCTAAATCATGTGCGTCGCATGGATTTGAAACTGAACTTTCTACATCTCATTGATTTGAAGCTAAATCATGTGTATCGCATGGATTTGAAGCTAAAGCCTCTACATCGCATTGATTTGCAACTAAATCATGTGTTTCGCATGCATCTGAAGCTAACTCGTTTGTTTCGCCTGCATTTGAAGCTATATCACTTATATTCGCAAGTATTTGATGCTAAATCATTCGTTTCGCATGGATTTGATGCTAAGCCTTTTACTTCGCATTGATTTGAAGCTAAATCATGTGTTTCCCTTGGATTTGAAGCTGAATAGTTTTTTTCGCATCCAGTTGAATCTATATCATTTATATCGCAAGTATCTGAAGCTAAATCATTTGTTTCTCATGGATTTGAAGCTAAACCTTCTACATCCCATGGATTTGAAGCTAAATCGTGTGTTTCGCATGGATTTGAAGCTAAGCCTTCTACTTCGCATTGTTTTGAATCTTAATCATGTGTTTTGCATGGATTTGAAGCTAAATCATGTTTTTCGCATGGATTTGAAGCTAACTCGTTTGTGTCTCATGCAGTTAAAGCTAAATCATGTATATCACAAGTATTTGAATCTAAACCATTTGATTCGCATGGGATTTGATGCTAAGCCTTCTACTTCACACTGATTTGATGCTGAATCATGTCTTTCGCATTGATTTGAAGCTAAACCTTCTACATCGCATTGATTTGAAGCTAAATCATTTGTTTCGCATGGATTTGAAGCTAAACCTTCTCATCGCATTGATTTGAAGCTAAATCATGTGTTTCGCGTGGATTTGAAGGTAACTCGTTTGTTTCGCATGCAGTTGAAGCTATATCACCTTTATCCCAAATGTTTGAAGCTCAATCATTTGTTTCGCATGGATTTGAAGCTAAACCTTCTACATCGCATTGATTTGAAGCTAAATCATGTTTCGCGTGGATTTGAAGGTAACTCGTTTGTTTCGCATGCAGCTGAAGCTATATCACCTTTATCCCAAGTGTTTGAAGCTCAATCATTTGTTTCGCGTGGATTTGAAGCTAATCCTTCTACATCGCATTGATTTGAAGCTAAATCTTGTGTATCGCATGGATTTGAAGCTAAACCTTCTACATCGCATTGATTTGAAGCTAAATCATGTGTTTCGCATGGATTTGAAGCTAACTCGTTTGTTTCGCATGCAGTTGTAGCTAAATAATGTATATCACAAGTATTTCTAGCTAAACCATTTGTTTCGCATGGATTTGAAGCTAATCCTTCTACTTCGCATTGATATGAAGCTAAATCATTTGTTTCGCATGGATTTGAAGCTAAACCTTCTACATCGCATTGATTTGAAGCTAATTCATGTTTCGCTTGGATTTGTAGGTAACTCGTTTGTTTCGCATGCAGCTGAAGCTATATCACCTTTATCCCAAGTGTTTGAAGCTCAATCAATTGTTTCGCATGGATTTGAAGCTAAACCTTCTACATCACATTGATTTGAAGCTAACTCATGTATTTCGCGTGATTTTGAAGGTAACTCGTTTGTTTCGCATGCAGTTGAAGCAATACCAACTATATCCCAAGTGTTTGAAGCTCAATCATTTGTTTCGCATGGATTTGAAGCTAAACCTTCTACATCGCATTGATTTGAAGCTAAATCATGTGTTTCGCA
Organism: Megalopta genalis; assembly: GCF_051020955.1. Classification (NCBI taxonomy): domain Eukaryota; kingdom Metazoa; phylum Arthropoda; class Insecta; order Hymenoptera; family Halictidae; genus Megalopta; species Megalopta genalis. Next base: position 26,151 of record NW_027476693.1, on the reverse strand, counting down.
AGGATTTGAAGCTACGCCTTCTACTTCGCATTGATTTGAATCTAAATCTTGTGTATCGCATTGATTTGAAGCTAAACCTTCTACATCGCATTGATTTGAAGCTAAATCATTTGTTTCGCATGGATTTGAAGCTAAACCTTCTACATCGCATTGATTTGAAGCTAAGTCATGTGTTTCGCGTGGATTTGAAGGTAACTCGTTTGTTTCGCATGCAGTTGAAGCTATATCACCTTTATCCCAAGTGTTTGAAGCTCAATCATTTGTTTCGAGTGGATTTGAAGCTAAACCTTCTACATCGCATTGATTTGAAGCTAAATCTTGTGTATCGCATGGATTTGAAGCTAAACCTTCTACATCGAATTGATTTGAAGCTAAATCATTTGTTTCGCATGGATTTGAAGCTAAATCATGTGTATCGCATGGATTTGAAGCTAAACCTTCTACATCGCATTGATTTGAAGCTAAATCATGTGTTTCGCATGAATTTGAAGCTAACTCGTTTGTTTCGCATGCAGTTGTAGCTAAATAATGTATATCACAAGTATTTCTAGCTAAACCATTTGTTTCGCATGGATTTGAAGCTAAATCTTGTGTATCGCATTGATTTGAAGCTAAACCTTCTACATCGCATTGATTTGAAGCTAAATCATTTGTTTCGCATGGATTTGAAGCTAAACCTTCTCATCGCATTGATTTGAAGCTAAATCATGTGTTTCGCGTGGATTTGAAGGTAACTCGTTTGTTTCGCATGCAGTTGAAGCTATATCACCTTTATCCCAAATGTTTGAAGCTCAATCATTTGTTTCGCATGGATTTGAAGCTAAGCCTTCTACTTCGCATTGATTTGAAGCTAAATCATTTATTTCGCGAGGAATTGAAGCTACCTCGTTTGTTCCTCCTGCTTTTGAAGCTATATCACTTATATCGCAAGTATTTGAAGCTAAATCATATGTGTCGCATGGATTTGAAGCTGAACTTTCTACATCGCATTGATTTGAAGCTAAACCTTCTACATCGCATTGATTTGAAGCTAAATCGTGTGTTTCGCGTGGATTTGAAGGTAACTCGTTTGTTTCGCATGCAGTTGAAGCTATATCACCTTTATCCCAAGTGTTTGAAGCTCAATCATTTGTTTCGCGTGGATTTGAAGCTAAACTTTCTACATCGCATTGATTTGAAGCTAAATCTTGTGTATCGCATGGATTTGAAGCTAAACCTTCTACATCGCATTGCTTTGAAGCTAAATCATGTGTTTCGCATGGATTTGAAGCTAACTCGTTTGTTTCGCAGGCAGTTGTAGCTAAATAATGTATATCACAAGTATTTCTAGCTAAACCATTTGTTTCGCATGGATTTGAAGCTAAGCCTTCTACTTCGCATTGATTTGAAGCTAAATCATTTGTTTCGCATGGATTTGAAGCTAAACCTTCTACATCGCATTGTTTTGAAGCTAAATCATGTGTTTCGCATGAATTTGAAGCTAACTCGTTTGTTTCGCATGCAGTTGTAGCTAAATAATGTATATCACAAGTATTTCTAGCTAAACCATTTGTTTCGCATGGATTTGAAGCTAAGCCTTCTACTTCGCATTGATTTGAAGCTAAATCATTTGTTTCGCATAGAAATGAAGTTACCTCGTTTGTCCCTCCTGCTTTTGAAGCTATATCACTTATATCGCAAGTATTTGAAGCTAAATCATATGTGTCGCATGGATTTGAAGCTGAACCTTCTACATCGCATTGATTTGAATCTAAATCTTGTAAATCGCATGGATTTGAAGCTAAACCTTCTACATCGCATTGATTTGAAGCTAAATCATGTGTTTCGCATGGATTTGAAGTTAACTCGTTTGTTTCGCATGCAGTTGTAGCTAAATAATGTATATCACAAGTATTTGAAGCTAAACCATTTGTTTCGCATGGATTTGAAGCTAAACCATTTGTTTCGCATGGATTTGAAGCTAAGCCTTCTACTTCTCATTAATTAGAAGCTAAATCACGTGTTTTGCATGGATTTGAAGCTAAGCCTTGTACTTCGCATTGATTTGAAGCTAAATCATTTGTTTCGCATAGAAATGAAGTTACCTCGTTTGTCCCTCCTGCTTTTGAAGCTATATCACTTATATCGCAAGTATTTGAAGCTAAATCATATGTGTCGCATGGATTTGAAGCTGAACCTACTACATCGCATTGATTTTAAGCAAAATCTTGTGTATCGCTTGGATTTGAAGCTAAACCTTCTACATCGCATTCATTTGAACCAATTCAATTTTTCGCGTGGATTTGAAGCTAACTCGTTTGTTTCGCATGCAGTTGTAGCTAAATAATGAATATCACAAGTATTTGTAGCTAAATCATTTGTTTCGCATGGATTTGAAGCTAAGCCTTGTACTTCGCATTGATTTGAAGCTAAATCATTTGTTTCGCATAGAAATGAAGTTACCTCGTTTGTCCCTCCTGCTTTTGAAGCTATATTACTTATATCGCAAGTATTTGAAGCTAAATCATATGTGTCGCATGGATTTGAAGCTGAACCTACTACATCGCATTGATTTGAAGCTAAATCTTGTAAATCGCATGGATTTGAAGCTAAACCTTCTACATCGCATTGATTTGAAGTTAAATCATGTGTTTCGCATGGATTTGAAGTTAACTCGTTTGTTTCGCATGCAGTTGTAGCTAAATAATGTATATCACAAGTATTTGTAGCTAAACCACTTGTTTCGCATGGATTTGAAGCTAAGCCTTCTACTTCGCATTGATTTGAAGCTAAATCATTTGTTTCGCATGGATTTGAAGCTAAACCTTCTACATCAAATTGATTTGAAGCTAAATCATGTGTTTCGCGTGGATTTGAAGGTAACTCGTTTATTTCGCATGCAGTTGAAGCTATATCATCTTTATCCCAAGTGCTTGAAGCTCAATCATTTGTATCGCATGGATTTGATGCTAAACCTTCTACATCCTCCAGATTTTGAAGCTATATCACTTATATCGCAAGTATTTGAAGCTAAATCATGTGCGTCGCATGGATTTGAAACTGAACTTTCTACATCTCATTGATTTGAAGCTAAATCATGTGTATCGCATGGATTTGAAGCTAAAGCCTCTACATCGCATTGATTTGCAACTAAATCATGTGTTTCGCATGCATCTGAAGCTAACTCGTTTGTTTCGCCTGCATTTGAAGCTATATCACTTATATTCGCAAGTATTTGATGCTAAATCATTCGTTTCGCATGGATTTGATGCTAAGCCTTTTACTTCGCATTGATTTGAAGCTAAATCATGTGTTTCCCTTGGATTTGAAGCTGAATAGTTTTTTTCGCATCCAGTTGAATCTATATCATTTATATCGCAAGTATCTGAAGCTAAATCATTTGTTTCTCATGGATTTGAAGCTAAACCTTCTATATCCCATGGATTTGAAGCTAAATCGTGTGTTTCGCATGGATTTGAAGCTAAGCCTTCTACTTCGCATTGTTTTGAATCTTAATCATGTGTTTTGCATGGATTTGAAGCTAAATCATGTTTTGCGCATGGATTTGAAGCTAACTCGTTTGTGTCTCATGCAGTTAAAGCTAAATCATGTATATCACAAGTATTTGAATCTAAACCATTTGATTCGCATGGGATTTGATGCTAAGCCTTCTACTTCACACTGATTTGATGCTGAATCATGTCTTTCGCATTGATTTGAAGCTAAACCTTCTACATCGCATTGATTTGAAGCTAAATCATTTGTTTCGCATGGATTTGAAGCTAAACCTTCTCATCGCATTGATTTGAAGCTAAATCATGTGTTTCGCGTGGATTTGAAGGTAACTCGTTTGTTTCGCATGCAGTTGAAGCTATATCACCTTTATCCCAAATGTTTGAAGCTCAATCATTTGTTTCGCATGGATTTGAAGCTAAACCTTCTACATCGCATTGATTTGAAGCTAAATCATGTTTCGCGTGGATTTGAAGGTAACTCGTTTGTTTCGCATGCAGCTGAAGCTATATCACCTTTATCCCAAGTGTTTGAAGCTCAATCATTTGTTTCGCGTGGATTTGAAGCTAATCCTTCTACATCGCATTGATTTGAAGCTAAATCTTGTGTATCGCATGGATTTGAAGCTAAACCTTCTACATCGCATTGATTTGAAGCTAAATCATGTGTTTCGCATGGATTTGAAGCTAACTCGTTTGTTTCGCATGCAGTTGTAGCTAAATAATGTATATCACAAGTATTTCTAGCTAAACCATTTGTTTCGCATGGATTTGAAGCTAATCCTTCTACTTCGCATTGATATGAAGCTAAATCATTTGTTTCGCATGGATTTGAAGCTAAACCTTCTACATCGCATTGATTTGAAGCTAATTCATGTTTCGCTTGGATTTGTAGGTAACTCGTTTGTTTCGCATGCAGCTGAAGCTATATCACCTTTATCCCAAGTGTTTGAAGCTCAATCAATTGTTTCGCATGGATTTGAAGCTAAACCTTCTACATCACATTGATTTGAAGCTAACTCATGTATTTCGCGTGATTTTGAAGGTAACTCGTTTGTTTCGCATGCAGTTGAAGCAATACCAACTATATCCCAAGTGTTTGAAGCTCAATCATTTGTTTCGCATGGATTTGAAGCTAAACCTTCTACATCGCATTGATTTGAAGCTAAATCATGTGTTTCGCAAGGATTTGAAGCTACGCCTTCTACTTCGCATTGATTTGAATCTAAATCTTGTGTATCGCATTGATTTGAAGCTAAACCTTCTACATCGCATTGATTTGAAGCTAAATCATTTGTTTCGCATGGATTTGAAGCTAAACCTTCTACATCGCATTGATTTGAAGCTAAGTCATGTGTTTCGCGTGGATTTGAAGGTAACTCGTTTGTTTCGCATGCAGTTGAAGCTATATCACCTTTATCCCAAGTGTTTGAAGCTCAATCATTTGTTTCGAGTGGATTTGAAGCTAAACCTTCTACATCGCATTGATTTGAAGCTAAATCTTGTGTATCGCATGGATTTGAAGCTAAACCTTCTACATCGAATTGATTTGAAGCTAAATCATTTGTTTCGCATGGATTTGAAGCTAAATCATGTGTATCGCATGGATTTGAAGCTAAACCTTCTACATCGCATTGATTTGAAGCTAAATCATGTGTTTCGCATGAATTTGAAGCTAACTCGTTTGTTTCGCATGCAGTTGTAGCTAAATAATGTATATCACAAGTATTTCTAGCTAAACCATTTGTTTCGCATGGATTTGAAGCTAAATCTTGTGTATCGCATTGATTTGAAGCTAAACCTTCTACATCGCATTGATTTGAAGCTAAATCATTTGATTCGCATGGATTTGAAGCTAAACCTTCTCATCGCATTGATTTGAAGCTAAATCATGTGTTTCGCGTGGATTTGAAGGTAACTCGTTTGTTTCGCATGCAGTTGAAGCTATATCACCTTTATCCCAAATGTTTGAAGCTCAATCATTTGTTTCGCATGGATTTGAAGCTAAGCCTTCTACTTCGCATTGATTTGAAGCTAAATCATTTATTTCGCGAGGAATTGAAGCTACCTCGTTTGTTCCTCCTGCTTTTGAAGCTATATCACTTATATCGCAAGTATTTGAAGCTAAATCATATGTGTCGCATGGATTTGAAGCTGAACTTTCTACATCGCATTGATTTGAAGCTAAACCTTCTACATCGCATTGATTTGAAGCTAAATCGTGTGTTTCGCGTGGATTTGAAGGTAACTCGTTTGTTTCGCATGCAGTTGAAGCTATATCACCTTTATCCCAAGTGTTTGAAGCTCAATCATTTGTTTCGCGTGGATTTGAAGCTAAACTTTCTACATCGCATTGATTTGAAGCTAAATCTTGTGTATCGCATGGATTTGAAGCTAAACCTTCTACATCGCATTGCTTTGAAGCTAAATCATGTGTTTCGCATGGATTTGAAGCTAACTCGTTTGTTTCGCAGGCAGTTGTAGCTAAATAATGTATATCACAAGTATTTCTAGCTAAACCATTTGTTTCGCATGGATTTGAAGCTAAGCCTTCTACTTCGCATTGATTTGAAGCTAAATCATTTGTTTCGCATGGATTTGAAGCTAAACCTTCTACATCGCATTGTTTTGAAGCTAAATCATGTGTTTCGCATGAATTTGAAGCTAACTCGTTTGTTTCGCATGCAGTTGTAGCTAAATAATGTATATCACAAGTATTTCTAGCTAAACCATTTGTTTCGCATGGATTTGAAGCTAAGCCTTCTACTTCGCATTGATTTGAAGCTAAATCATTTGTTTCGAATGGATTTGAAGCTAAAGCTTCTACATCGAATTGATTTGAAGCTAAATCATGTTTCGCGTGGATTTGAAGGTAACTCGTTTGTTTCACATGCAGCTGAAGCTATATCACTTTTATCCCAAGTGTTTGAAGCTCAATCAATTGTTTCGCATGGATTTGAAGCTAAACCTTCTACATCACATTGATTTGAAGCTAACTCATGTATTTCGCGTGATTTTGAATGTAACTCGTTTGTTTCGCATGCAGTTGAAGCAATACCAACTATATCCCAAGTGTTTGAAGCTCAATCATTTGTTTCGCATGGATTTGAAGCTAAACCTTCTACATCGCATTGATTTGAAGCTAAATCATGTGTTTCGCAAGGATTTGAAGCTACGCCTTCTACTTCGCATTGATTTGAAGCTAAATCTTGTGTATCGCATTGATTTGAAGCTAAACCTTCTACATCGCATTGATTTGAAGCTAAATCATTTGTTTCGCATGGATTTGAAGCTAAACCTTCTACATCGCATTGATTTGAAGCTAAGTCATGTGTTTCGCGTGGATTTGAAGGTAACTCGTTTGTTTCGCATTCAGTTGAAGCTACATCACCTTTATCCCAAGTGTTTGAAGCTCAATCATTTGTTTCGAGTGGATTTGAAGCTAAACCTTCTACATCGCATTGATTTGAAGCTAAATCTTGTGTATCGCATGGATTTGAAGCTAAACCTTCCACATCGCATTGATTTGAAGCTAAATCATGTGTTTCGCATGAATTTGAAGCTAACTCGTTTGTTTCGCATGCAGTTGTAGCTAAATAATGTATATCACAAGTATTTTTAGCTAAACCATTTGTTTCGCATGGATTTGAAGCTAAGCCTTCTACTTCGCATTGATTTGAAGCTAAATCATTTGTTTCGCATGGATTTGAAGCTAAACCTTCTACATCGCATAGATTTGAAGCTAAATCATGTTTCGCGTGGATTTGAAGGTAACTCGTTTGTTTCGCATGCAGCTGAAGCTATATCACTTTTATCCCAAGTGTTTGAAGCTCAATCAATTGTTTCGCATGGATTTGAAGCTAAACCTTCTACATCACATTGATTTGAAGCTAACTTATGTATTTCGCGTGAATTTGAAGGTAACTCGTTTGTTTCGCATGCAGTTGAAGCTATACCAACTATATCCCAAGTGTTTGAAGCTCAATCATTTGTTTCGCATAGAATTGAATCTACCTCGTTTGTTCCTCCTGCTCTTGAAGCTATATCACTTATATCGCAAGTATTTGAAGCTAAATCATATGTGTCGCATGGATTTGAAGCTGAACCTTCTACGTCGCATTGAATTGAAGCTAAATCTTGTGTATCGCATGGATTTGAAGCTAATCCTTCTACATCGCATTGATTTGAAGCTAAATCATGTGTTTCGCATGGATTTGAAGCTAACTCGTTTGTTTCGCATGCAGATGTAGCTACATAATGCATATCACAAGTATTTGTAGCTAAACCATTTGTTTCGCATGGATTTGAAGCTAATCCTTCTACTTCGCATTGATTTGAAGCTAAATCATTTGTTTCGCATGGAATTGAAGCTACCACGTTTGTTCCTCCAGCTTTTGAAGCGATATCACTTATATCGCAAGTATTTGAAGCTAAATCATATGCGTCGCACGGATTTGAAGCTAAACCTTCTACATCGCATTGATTTGAAGCTAAATCATGTGTTTCGCATGAATTTGAAGCTAACTCGTTTGTTTCGCATGCAGTTGTAGCTAAATAATGTATATCACAATTATTTCTAGCTAAACCATTTGTTTCGCATGGATTTGAAGCTAAGCCTTCTACTTCGCATTGATTTGAAGCTAAATCATTTGTTTCGCATGGATTTGAAGCTAAACCTTCTACATCGCATTGATTTGAAGCTAAATCATGTGTTTCGCGTGGATTTGAAGGTAACTCGTTTGTTTCGCATGCAGTTGAAGCTATATCACATTTATCCCAAGTGTTTGAAGCTCAATCATTTGTTTCGCGTGGATTTGAAGCTAAACCTTCTACATCGCATTGATTTGAAGCTAAATCTTGTGTATCGCACGGATTTGAAGCTAAACCTTCTACATCGCATTGATTTGAAGCTAAATCATGTGTTTCGCATGGATTTGAAGCTAACTCGTTTGTTTCGCATGCAGTTGTAGCTAAATAATGTATATCACAAGTATTTCTAGCTAAACCATTTGTTTCGCATGGATTTGAAGCTAAGCCTTCTACTTCGCATTGATATGAAGCTAAATCATTTGTTTCGCATGGATTTGAAGCTAAACCTTCTACATCGCATTGATTTGAAGCTAAATCATGTTTCGCTTGGATTTGAAGGTAACTCGTTTGTTTCGCATGCAGTTGAAGCAATACCAACTATATCCCAAGTGTTTGAAGCTCAATCATTTGTTTCGCATGGATTTGAAGCTAAACCTTCTACATCGCATTGATTTGAAGCTAAATCATGTGTTTCGCAAGGATTTGAAGCTACGCCTTCTACTTCGCATTGATTTGAATCTAAATCTTGTGTATCGCATTGATTTGAAGCTAAACCTTCTACATCGCATTGATTTGAAGCTAAATCATGTGTTTCGCGTGGATTTGAAGGTAACTCGATTGTTTCGCATGCAGTTGAAGCTATATCACCTTTATCCCAAGTGTTTGAAGCTCAATCATTTGTTTCGCGTGGATTTGAAGCTAAACCTTCTACATCGCATTGATTTGAAGCTAAATCTTGTGTATCGCATGGTTTTGAAGCTAAACCTTCTACATCACATTGATTTGAAGCTAACTCATGTATTTCGCGTGATTTTGAATGTAACTCGTTTGTTTCGCATGCAGTTGAAGCAATACCAACTATATCCCAAGTGTTTGAAGCTCAATCATTTGTTTCGCATGGATTTGAAGCTAAACCTTCTACATCGCATTGATTTGAAGCTAAATCATGTGTTTCGCAAGGATTTGAAGCTACGCCTTCTACTTCGCATTGATTTGAAGCTAAATCTTGTGTATCGCATTGATTTGAAGCTAAACCTTCTACATCGCATTGATTTGAAGCTAAATCATTTGTTTCGCATGGATTTGAAGCTAAACCTTCTACATCGCATTGATTTGAAGCTAAGTCATGTGTTCGCGTGGATTTGAAGGTAACTCGTTTGTTTCGCATGCAGTTGAAGCTATATCACCTTTATCCCAAGTGTTTGAAGCTCAATCATTTGTTTCGAGTGGATTTGAAGCTAAACCTTCTACATCGCATTGATTTGAAGCTAAATCTTGTGTATCGCATGGATTTGAATCTAAACCTTCTACATCGCATTGATTTGAAGCTAAATCATGTGTTTCGCATGAATTTGAAGCTAGCTCGTTTGTTTCGCATGCAGTTGTAGATAAATAATGTATATCACAAGTATTTCTAGCTAAACCATTTGTTTCGCATGGATTTGAAGCTAAGCCTTCTACTTCGCATTGATTTGAAGCTAAATCATTTATTTCGCATTGATTTGAAGCTAAACCTTCTACATCGCATTGATTTGAAGCTAAATCATGTGTTTCGCGTGGATTTGAAGGTAACTCGATTGTTTCGCATGCAGTTGAAGCTATATCACCTTTATCCCAAGTGTTTGAAGCTCAATCATTTGTTTCGCGTGGATTTGAAGCTAAACCTTCTACATCGCATTGATTTGAAGCTAAATCTTGTGTATCGCATGGATTTGAAGCTAAACCTTCTACATCGCATTGATTTGAAGCTAAATCATGTTTCGCGTGGATTTGAAGGTAACTCGTTTGTTCCGCATGCAGCTGAAGCTATATCACCTTTATCCCAAGTGTTTGAAGCTCAATCAATTTGTTTCGCATGGATTTGAAGCTAAACCTTCTACATCACATTGATTTGAAGCTAACTCATGTATTTCGCGTGAATTTGAAGGTAACTCGTTTGTTTCGCATGCAGTTGAAGCTATGCCAACTATATCCCAAGTGTTTGAAGCTCAATCATTTGTTTCGCATGGATTTGAAGCTAAACCTTCTACATCGCATTGATTTGAAGCTAAATCATGTGTTTCGTATGGATTTGAAGCTAACTCGTTTGTTTCGCAGGCAGTTGTAGCTAAATAATGTATATCACAAGTATTTGTAGCTAAACCATTTATTTCGCATGGATTTGAAGCTACGCCTTCTACTTCGCATTGATTTGAAGCTAAATCTTGTGTATCGCATTGATTTGAAGCTAAACCTTCTACATCGCATTGATTTGAAGCTAAATCATTTGTTTCGTATGGATTTGAAGCTAAACCTTCTCATCGCATTGATTTGAAGCTAAATCATGTGTTTCGCGTGGATTTGAAGGTAACTCGTTTGTTTCGCATGCAGTTGAAGCTATATCACCTTTATCCCAAATGTTTGAAGCTCAATCATCTGTTTCGCTTGGATTTGAAGCTAACACGTTTGTTTCACATGCAGTTGAAGCTAAATCATGTATTTCACAAGAATTTGAAGCCGAACCATTAGATTCGCATCGATTTGAAGCTGAGCCTTCTACTTCGCACTCATTTGAAGCTAAATCATGTGTCTCGCTTGGATTTGAAGCTAAGCCTTCTACTTCGAATTGATTAGAAGCTAAATCATGTGTTTCGCATGCATCTGAAGCTAACTCGTTTGTTTCGCCTGCATTTGAAGCTATATCACTTATATTCGCAAGTATTTGATGCTAAATCATTCGTTTCGCATGGATTTGATGCTAAGCCTTTTACTTCGCATTGATTTGAAGCTAAATCATGTGTTTCCCTTGGATTTGAAGCTGAATAGTTTTTTTCGCATCCAGTTGAATCTATATCATTTATATCGCAAGTATCTGAAGCTAAATCATTTGTTTCTCATGGATTTGAAGCTAAACCTTCTACATCCCATGGATTTGAAGCTAAATCGTGTGTTTCGCATGGATTTGAAGCTAAGCCTTCTACTTCGCATTGTTTTGAATCTTAATCATGTGTTTTGCATGGATTTGAAGCTAAATCATGTTTTTCGCATGGATTTGAAGCTAACTCGTTTGTGTCTCATGCAGTTAAAGCTAAATCATGTATATCACAAGTATTTGAATCTGAACCATTTGATTCGCATGGGATTTGATGCTAAGCCTTCTACTTCACACTGATTTGATGCTGAATCATGTCTTTCGCATGGATTTGATGCTAAACCTTCTACATCGCATTGATTTGAAGCTAAATCATGTGTTTCCCATGTATTTGAAGCTAACTCGTTTGTTTCGCATGCAGTTGTAGCTAAATAATGTATATCACAATTATTTGTAGCTAAACCATTTGTTTCGCAAGGATTTGAAGCTAAGCCCTCTACTTCGCATTGATTTGAAGCTAAATCATTTGTTTCGCATGGTTTTGAAGCTACCTCGTTTGTTCCTCCAGATTTTGAAGCTATATCACTTATATCGCAAGTATTTGAAGCTAAATCATGTGCGTCGCATGGATTTGAAACTGAACTTTCTACATCTCATTGATTTGAATCTAAATCATGTGTATCGCATGGATTTGAAGCTAAAGCCTCTACATCGCATTGATTTGCAACTAAATCATGTGTTTCGCATGGATCTGTAGCTAACTCGTTTGTTTCGCCTGCATTTGAAGCTATATCACTTATATTCGCAAGTATTTGATGCTAAATCATTCGTTTCGCATGGATTTGATGCTAAGCCTTTTACTTCGCATTGATTTGAAGCTAAATCATGTGTTTCCCTTGGATTTGAAGCTGAATCGTTTTTTTCGCATGCAGTTGAATCTATATCATTTATATCGCAAGTATCTGAAGCTAAATCATTTGTTTCTCATGGATTTGAAGCTAAACCTTCTACATCCCATGGAATTGAAGCTAAATCATGTGTTTGGCATGGATTTGAAGCTAAACCTGCTACATCGCATTGATTTGCATCTGAATCATGTTTTTCGCGTGGATTTGAAGCTAACTCGTTTGTTTCGCATGCAGTTGTAGCTAAATAATGAATATCACAAGTATTTGTAGCTAAACCACTTGTTTCGCATGGATTTGAAGCTAAGCCTTCTACTTCGCATTGATTTGAAGCTAAATCAATTGTTTCGCATGGATTTGAAGCTAAACCTTCAACATCAAATCGATTTGAAGCTAAATCATGTGTTTCGCGTGGATTTGAAGGTAACTCGTTTGTTTCGCATGCAGTTGAAGCTATATCACCTTTGTCCCAAGTGCTTGAAGCTCAATCATTTGTATCGCATGGATTTGATGCTAAACCTTCTACATCGCATTGATTTGAAGCTAAATCATGTGTTTCCCATGTATTTGAAGCTAACTCGTTTGTTTCGCATGCAGTTGTAGCTAAATAATGTATATCACAAGTATTTGTAGCTAAACCATTTGTTTCGCAAGGATTTGAAGCTAAGCCCTCTACTTCGCATTGATTTGAAGCTAAATCATTTGTTTCGCATGGAATTGAAGCTACCTCGTTTGTTCCTCCAGATTTTGAAGCTATATCACTTATATCGCAAGTATTTGAAGCTAAATCATGTGCATCGCATGGATTTGAAACTGAACTTTCTACATCTCATTGATTTCAAGCTAAATCATGTGTATTGCATGGATTTGAAGCTAAACCCTTCTACATCGCATTGATTTCCAGCTAAATCATCTGTTTCGCATGGACTTGAAGCTAACTCGTTTGTTTCGCATGCAGTTGTAGCTAAATAATGTATATCACAAGTATTTGTAGCTAAACCACTTGTTTCGCATGGATTTGAAGCTAAGCCTCCTACTTCGCATTGATTTGAAGCTAAATCATTTGTTTCGCATGGATTTGAAGCTAAACCTTCTACATCGCATTGATTTGAAGCTAAATCATGTGTTTCGCGTGGATTTGAAGGTAACTCGTTTGTTTCGCATGCAGTTGAAGCTATATCACCTATATCCCAAGTGTTTGAAACACAATCATTTGTTTCGCATGGATTTGAAGCTAAACCTTCTACATCAAATTGATTTGAAGCTAAATCATGTGTTTCGCGTGGATTTGAAGGTAACTCGTTTGTTTCGCATGCAGTTGAAGCTATATCACCTTTATCCCAAGTGCTTGAAGCTCAATCATTTGTATCGCATAGATTTGATGCTAAACCTTCTACATCGCATTGATTTGAAGCTAAATCATGTGTTTCCCATGTATTTGAAGCTAACTCGTTTGTTTCGCATGCAGTTGTAGCTAAATAATGTATATCACAAGTATTTGTAGCTAAACCATTTGTTTCTCAGGATTTGAAGCTAAGCCCTCTACTTCGCATTGATTTGAAGCTAACTCATTTGTTTCGCATGGAATTGAAGCTACCTCGTTTGTTCCTCCAGATTTTGAAGCTATATCACTTATATCGCAAGTATTTGAAGCTAAATCATGTGCGTCGCATGGATTTGAAACTGAACTTTCTACATCTCATTGATTTGAAGCTAAATCATGTGTATCGCATGGATTTGAAGCTAAAGCCTCTACATCGCATTGATTTGCAACTAAATCATGTGTTTCGCATGGATCTGTAGCTAACTCGTTTGTTTCGCCTGCATTTGAAGCTATATCACTTATATTCGCAAGTATTTGATGCTAAATCATTCGTTTCGCATGGATTTGATGCTAAGCCTTTTACTTCGCATTGATTTGAAGCTAAATCATGTGTTTCCCTTGGATTTGAAGCTGAATCGTTTTTTTCGCATGCAGTTGAATCTATATCATTTATATCGCAAGTATCTGAAGCTAAATCATTTGTTTCTCATGGATTTGAAGCTAAACCTTCTACATCCCATGGAATTGAAGCTAAATCATGTGTTTGGCATGGATTTGAAGCTAAACCTGCTACATCGCATTGATTTGCATCTGAATCATGTTTTTCGCGTGGATTTGAAGCTAACTCGTTTGTTTCGCATGCAGTTGTAGCTAAATAATGAATATCACAAGTATTTGTAGCTAAACCACTTGTTTCGCATGGATTTGAAGCTAAGCCTTCTACTTCGCATATATTTTAAGCTAAATCATGTGTTTCGCATGGATTTGAAGGTAACTCGTTTGTTTCGCATGCAGTTGTAGCTAAATAATGTATATCACAAGTATTTGTAGCTAAATCATTTGTTTCGCATGGATTTGAAGCAAAGCCTTCTACTTGGCATTGAATTGAAGCTAAATCGTGTGTTTTGCTTGGATTTGAAGCTAACTCGTTTGTTTCTCCTGTATTTGACGCTGTATCATTTACATCGCAAGTATTTGAAGCTAAACCATTTGTTTCGCATGGATTTGAAGCTAAGCCTTCTACTTCGCATTGATTGGATCCTAAATCACGTGTTTTGTATGGATTTGAAGCTAAGCCTTCTACATCACATTGATTTGAAGCTAAATCATGTGTTTCGCGAGGATTTTAAGGTAACTCGTTTGTTTCGCATGCAGTTGAAGCTAAATCATGTCTTTCACAAGTATTTGAAGATGAACCATTTGAATCGCATGGCTTTGAACCTGAGCTATCTACTTCGCACTGATTTGCACCTAAATAATGTGATTCGCATGGATTTGAAGCTAAACATTCTACATCCCATGGATTTGAAGCTAAATCATGTGTTTGGCATGGATTTGAAGCTAAGACTTCTACATCGCATTGATTAGAAGCTAAATCATGTGTTGCGCGTGGATTTGAAGGTAACTCGTTTGTTTCGCATGCAGTTGAAACTAAATCATGTATATCACAATTATTTGCAGCTAAACAATTTATTCGCATAGATTTGAAGCTAAGCCTTCTACTTGGCATTGAATTGAAGCTAAATCGTGTGTTTTGTATGGATTTGAAGCTAAGACTTCTACATCGCATTGATTTGAAGCTAAATCATGTGTTGCGCGTGGATTTGAAGGTAACTCGTTTGTTTCGCATGCAGTTGAAACTAAATCATGTATATCACAATTATTTGCAGCTAAACAATTTATTCGCATAGATTTGAAGCTAAGCCTTCTACTTGGCATTGAATTGAAGCTAAATCGTGTGTTTTGTATGGATTTGAAGCTAACCCGTTTGTTTCTCCTGTATTTGAAGCTGTATCATTTATATCGCAAGTATTTGAAGCTAACCCATTTGTTTCGCATGGATTTGAAGCTAAGCCTTCTACTTCGCATTGATTGGATCCTAAATCATGTGTTTTGCATGGATTTGAAGCTAAGCCTTCTACATCACATTGATTTGAAGCCAAATCATGTGTTTCCCATGGATTTGAAGTTAAACCTGCTACTTCGCATTGATTTGAAGCTAAATCATGTGTTTCGCATCGATTTGCAGCTAACTCGTTCGTTTCGCCTGCATTTGAAACTATATAAAATATATCGCAAGTATTTGAAGCTCAATCATTTGTTTCGCATGGATGTGAAGTTAAACCTGTTACTTCGCATTGATTTGAAGCTAAATTATGTGTTTCGCGTGGATTTGAAGGTAACTCGTTGTTTCGCATGTAGTTGAAGCTAAATCATGCATTTCACAAGTATTTGAATCCGAAACATTAGATTCGCATCGATTTGATGCTAAGCCTTCTACTTGGCATTGAATTGAAGCTAAATCGTGTGTTTTGCATGGATTTGAAGCTAACTCGTTTGTTTCTCCTGTATTTGAAGCTATATCATTTATATCGCAAGTATTTGAAGCTAAAGCATTTGTTTCGCATGGATTTGAAGCTAAGGCTTCTACGTCGCATTGATTTGCAGCTGAATCATGTGTTTCTCATCGATTTGAAGCTAACTCGTTCGTTTCACCTGCATTTGAAACTATATCACTTATATCGCAAGTATTAGAAGCTAAATCATTTGTTTCGATTGGATTTGAAGCTAAACCTTCTACATGGCATTGATTTGAAGCTAAATCGTGTGTTTCGCATGGATTTGAAGGTAACTCGTTTGTTTCGCATGCAGTTGTAGCTAAATAATGTATATCACAAGTATTTGTTGCTAAACCATTTGTTTCGCATGGATTTGAAGCTAAGCCTTCTACTTCGCACTGATTTGAAGTTAAATCATGTGTTCCGCGTGGATTTGGAGCTAACTCGTTTGTTGCGAATGCAGTTGAAGCTAAATCATGTCTTTCACAAGTATTTGAAGATGAACCATTTGAATCGCATGGCTTTGAACGTGAGCCTTCTATTTCGCACTGATTTGAACCTAAATAATATGTTTCGCATGGATTTGAAGCTAAACCTTCTACATCCCATGGATATGAAGCTAAATCATGTGTTTCGCATGGATTTGAAGTTAACTCGTTTGTTTCGCATGCAGTTGTAGCTAAATAATGTATATCACAAGTATTTGAAGCTAAACCATTTGTTTCGCATGGATTTGAAGCTAAACCATTTGTTTCGCATGGATTTGAAGCTAAGCCTTCTACTTCTCATTAATTAGAAGCTAAATCACGTGTTTTGCATGGATTTGAAGCTAAGCCATCTACTTCCCATTGATTTGAAGCTAAATCATTTGTTTCGCATAGAATTGAAGCTACCTCGTTTGTTCCTCCTGATTTTGAAGCTATATCACTTATATCGCAAGTATTTGAAGCTAAATCATATGTGTCGCATGGATTTGAAGCTATATCACCTTTATCCCAAGTGTTTGAAGCTAAATCATATGTGTCGCATGGATTTGAAGCTGAACCTACTACAACGCATTGATTTTAAGCAAAATCTTGTGTATCGCATGCATTTGAAGCTAAACCTTCTACATCACATGGATATGAAGCTAAATCATGTGTTTGGCATGGATTTGAAGCTAAACCTGCTACATCGCATTGATTTGCTGCTGAATCATGTGTTTCGCATGGATTTGAACCTAACTCGTTTGTGTCGCATGCAGTTGAAGCTAAATCATGTATATCACAAGTATTTGAATCTAAACCATTTCTTTCGCACTGATTTGATGCTAAATCATGTCATTAGCATGGATTTGAACCTAACTCGTTTGTGTCGCATGCAGTTGAATCTAAATCATGTATATCACAAGTATTTGAATCTAAACCACTTGTTTCGCATGGATTTGAAGCTAAGCCTTCTACTTCGCATTGATTTGAAGTTAAATCATTTGTTTCGCATGGATTTGAAGCTAAACCTCCTACATCGCATTGATTTGCAGCTAAATCATGTGTTTCGCATGGATTTGAAGCTAACTCGTTTGTTTCGCATGCAGTTGAAGCTAAATCATGTCTTTCACAAGTATTTGAAGATGAACCATTTGAATCGCATTGATTTGAACATGAGTCTACTACTTCGCACTGATTTGCAGCTAAATAATGTGTTTCGCATGGATTTGAAGCTAACTTGTTTGGCCCCATGCAGTTGTAGCTAAATAATGTATATCACAAGTATCTGAAGCTAAATCATTTGTTTCTCATGGATTTGAAGCTAAACCTTCTACATCCCATGGATTTGAAGCTAAATCATGTGTTTGGCATGGATTTGAAGCTAAACCTTCTACATCGCATTGATTTGCTTCTGAATCATGTGTTTCGCATGAATTTGAAGCTAACTCGTTTGTGTCGCATGCAGTTGAAGCTAAATCATGTATATCACAAGTATTTGTAGCTAAACCATTTGTTTCGCATGGATTTGAAGCTAAACCTTCTACAATCGCATTCATTTGAACCAATTCAATTTTCGCGTGGATTTGAAGCTAACTCGTTTGTTTCGCATGCAGTTGTAGCTAAATAATGAATATCACAAGTATTTGTGGCTAAATCATTTGTTTCGCATGGATTTGAAGCTAAGCCTTGTACTTCGCATTGATTTGAAGCTAAATGATGTGTTTCCCTTGGATTTGAAGCTGAATCGTTTTTTTCGCATGCAGTTGAATCTATATCACTTATATCGCAAGTATCTGAAGCTAAATCATTTGTTTCTCATGGATTTGAAGCTAAACCTTCTACATCCCATGGATTTGAAGCTAAATCATGTGTTTGGCATGGATTTGAAGCTAAACCTGATACATCGCATTGATTTGCATCTGAATCATGTGTTTCGCATGGATTTGAAGCTAACTCGTTTGTTTCGCATGCAGTTGTAGCTAAATAATGTATATCACAAGTATTTGTAGCTAAATCACGTGTTTTGCATGGACTTGAAGCTGAACCTTCTACATCGCATTGATTTGCAAATGAATCATGTGTTTCGCATGGATTTGAAGCTAACTCGTTCGTTTCGCCTGTATTTGAAGCTATATCACTTATATCGCAAGTATTTGTAGCTAAATCATATGTGTCGCATGGATTTGTAGCTGACCTTCTACATCGAATTGATTTGAAGCTAAATCTTGAGTATCGCATGGATTTGAAGCTAAATCATGTTATTCGCATGGACTCGAAGATAACTCGCTTGTTTAGCCTGCATTTGAAGCTCTACCATTTATACAGCAAGTATTTGAATCTAAATCATTCGTTTCGCATGGATTTGAAGCTAAACCTTCTACATCGCACTTATTTGCAGCTTAATAATGTGTTTTGCATGGCTTTGAAGCTAACTCGTTTGTTTCCCCTACATTTGGAGCTATATCACTTATATAACAAGTATCTGATGCTAAATCATTTGTTTCGCATGGATTTGGAGCTAAACCTTCTACATCGCATTGATTTCCAGCTAAATCATGTGTTTCGCATGGACTTGAAGCTAACTCGTTTGTTTCGCATGCAGTTGTAGCTAAATAATGTATATCACAAGTATTTGTAGCTAAACCACTTGTTTCGCATGGATTTGAAGCTAAGCCTTCTACTTCGCATTGATTTGAAGCTAAATCATTTGTTTCGCATGGATTTGAATCTGAACTTTCTACATCTCATTGATTTGAAGCTAAATCATGTGTATCGCATGGATTTGAAGCTAAACCCTCTACATCGCATTGATTTGCAACTAAATCATGTGTTTCGCATGGATCTGAAGCTAACTCGTTTGTTTCGCCTGCATTTGAAGCTATATCACTTATATTCGCAAGTATTTGATGCTAAATCATTCGTTTCGCATGGATTTGATGCTAAGCCTTTTACTTCGCATTGATTTGAAGCTAAATGATGTGTTTCCCTTGGATTTGAAGCTGAATCGTTTTTTTTCGCATGCAGTTGAATCTATATCACTTATATCGCAAGTATCTGAAGCTAAATCATTTGTTTCTCATGGATTTGAAGCTAAACCTTCTACATCCATGGATTTGAAGCTAAATCATGTGTTTGGCATGGATTTGAAGCTAAACCTGCTACATCGCATTGATTTGCATCTGAATCATGTGTTTCGCATGGATTTGAAGCTAACTCGTTTGTTTCGCATGCAGTTGTAGCTAAATAATGTATATCACAAGTATTTGTAGCTAAATCACGTGTTTTGCATGGACTTGAAGCTGAACCTTCTACATCGCATTGATTTGCAAATGAATCATGTGTTTCGCATGGATTTGAAGCTAACTCGTTCGTTTCGCCTGTATTTGAAGCTATATCACTTATATCGCAAGTATTTGTAGCTAAATCATATGTGTCGCATGGATTTGAAGCTGAACCTTCTACATCGAATTGATTTGAAGCTAAATCATTTGTTTCGCATGGAATTGAAGCTACCTCGTTTGTTCCTCCAGATTTTGAAGCTATATCACTTATATCGCAAGTATTTGAAGCTAAATCATGTGCGTCGCATGGATTTGAAACTGAACTTTCTACATCTCATTGATTTGAAGCTAAATCATGTGTATCGCATGGATTTGAAGCTAAACCCTCTACATCGCATTGATTTGCAACTAAATCATGTGTTTCGCATGGATCTGAAGCTAACTCGTTTGTTTCGCCTGCATTTGAAGCTATATCACTTATATTCGCAAGTATTTGATGCTAAATCATTCGTTTCGCATGGATTTGATGCTAAGCCTTTTACTTCGCATTGATTTGAAGCTAAATGATGTGTTTCCCTTGGAGTTGAAGCTGAATCGTTTTTTTCGCATGCAGTTGAATCTATATCACTTATATCGCAAGTATCTGGAGCTAAATCATTTGTTTCTCATGGATTTGAAGCTAAACCTTCTACATCCCATGGATTTGAAGCTAAATCATGTGTTTGGCATGGATTTGAAGCTAAACCTGCTACATCGCATTGATTTGCATCTGAATCATGTGTTTCGCATGGATTTGAAGCTAACTCGTTTGTTTCGCATGCAGTTGTAGCTAAATAATGTATATCACAAGTATTTGTAGCTAAATCACGTGTTTTGCATGGACTTGAAGCTGAACCTTCTACATCGCATTGATTTGCAAATGAATCATGTGTTTCGCATGGATTTGAAGCTAACTCGTTCGTTTCGCCTGTATTTGAAGCTATATCACTTATATCGCAAGTATTTGTAGCTAAATCATATGTGTCGCATGGATTTGAAGCTGAACCTTCTACATCGAATTGATTTGAAGCTAAATCTTGAGTATCGCATGGATTTGAAGCTAAATCATGTTATTCGCATGGACTCGAAGATAACTCGCTTGTTTAGCCTGCATTTGAAGCTCTACCATTTATACAGCAAGTATTTGAATCTAAATCATTCGTTTCGCATGGATTTGAAGCTAAACCTTCTACATCGCACTTATTTGCAGCTTAATAATGTGTTTTGCATGGCTTTGAAGCTAACTCGTTTGTTTCCCCTACATTTGGAGCTATATCACTTATATAACAAGTATCTGATGCTAAATCATTTGTTTCGCATAGATTTGGAGCTAATCCTTCTACATCGCATTGATTTCCTGCTAAATCATGTGTTTCGAATGGACTTGAAGCTAACTCGTTTGTTTCGCATTCAGTTGTAGCTAAATAATGTATATCACAAGTATTTGTAGCTAAACCACTTGTTTCGCATGGATTTGAAGCTAAGCCTTCTACTTCGCATTGATTTGAAGCTAAATCATTTGTTTCGCATGGATTTGAAGCTAAACCTTCTACATGAAATTGATTTGAAGCTAAATCATGTGTTTCGCGTGGATTTGAAGGTAACTCGTTTGTTTCGCATGCAGTTGAAGCTATATCACCTATATCCCAAGTGTTTGAAACACAATCATTTGTTTCGCATGGATTTGAAGCTAAACCTTCTACATCGCATTGATTTGAAGCTAAATTATGTGTTTCGCTTGGATTTGAATGTAACTCATTTGTTTCGCATGCAGTTGAAGCTAAATCATGCATTTCGCAAGAATTTGAAGCCGAACCATTAGATTCGCATGGATTTCAAGCTAAGCCTTTTACTTCGCACTGATTTGAAGTTAAATAATGTGTTTCGCATGGTTTTGAAGCTAAACCTTCTACATCCCATGGATTTGAAGCTAAATCATGTGTTTGGCATGGATTTGAAGCTAAACCTTCCACTTCGCATTGTTTTGCAGCTGAATCATGTGTTTCGCGTGGATTTGAAGGTAACTCGTTTGATTCGCATGCAGTTGTAGCTAAATAATGTATATAACAAGTATTTGTAGCTAAATCATTTGTTACGCATGGATTTGAAGCTAATCCTTCTACATCGCATATATTTTAAGCTAAATCATGTGTTTCGCATGGATTTGAAGGTAACTCGTTTGTTTCGCATGCAGTTGTAGCTAAATAATGTATATCACAAGTATTTGAAGATGAACCATTTGAATCGCATGGCTTTGAACCTGAGCTATCTACTTCGCTCTGATCTGCACCTAAATAATGTGATTCGCATGGATTTGAAGCTAAACCTTCTACATCCCATGGATTTGAAGCTAAATCATGTGTTTGGCATGGATTGAAGCTAAACATTCTACATCGCATTGATTTGCAGCTGAATCATGTGTTTCGCATCGATTTGCAGCTAACTCGTTCGTTTCGCCTGCATTTGAAACTATATCACTTATATCGCAAGTATTTGAAGCTAAACCATTTGCTTCGCATGGATTTGAAGCTAAGCCTTCTACTTGGCATTGAATTGAAGCTAAATCGTGTGTTTTGCATGGATTTGAAGCTAACTCGTTTGTTTCTCCTGTATTTGACGCTGTATCATTTATATCGCAAGTATTTCAAGCTAAACCATTTGTTTCGCATGGATTTGAAGCTAAGCCTTCTACTTCGCACTGATTTGAAGTTAAATCATGTGTTCCGCGTGGATTTGGAGCTAACTCGTTTGTTGCGAATGCAGTTGAAGCTAAATCATGTCTTTCACAAGTATTTGAAGATGAACCATTTGAATCGCATGGCTTTGAACGTGAGCCTTCTATTTCGCACTGATTTGAACCTAAATAATATGTTTTGCATGGATTTGAAGCTAACTCGTTTGTTTCTCCTGTATTTGAAGCTATATCATTTATATCGCAATTATTTGAAGCTAAACCATTTGTTTCGCATGGATTTGAAGCTAAGGCTTCTACTTCGCATTGATTGGATCCTAAATCACGTGTTTTGCATGGATTTGAATCTAAGCCTTCTACATCGCATTTATTTGCAGCTGAATCATGTGTTTCGCATGTATTTGAAGCTAACTCGTTTGTTTCGCATACAGTTGTAGCTAAATAATGTATATCACAAGTATTTGTAGCTAAATCATTTGTTTCGCATGGATCTGAAGCTAAGCCTTCTACTTCGCATTGATTTGAAGCTAAATCATTTGTTTAGCATAGAACTGATGCTACCTCGTTAGTTCCTCCTGCTTTTGAAGCTATATCACTTATATCGCAAGTATTTGAAGCTAAATCATATGTGTCGCATGGGTTTTGAAGCAGAACCTACTACATCGCATGATTTAAAGCAAAATCTTTTGTATCGCATGGATTTGAAGCTAAACCTTCTACATCGCATTGATTTGAAGCTAAATCATATCTTTCGCATGGATTTGAAGCTAACTCGTTTGTCTCGCATGCAGTTGTAGCTTAATAATTTATATCACAAGCATTTGTAGCTTATCCATTTGTTTCGCATGGATTTGAATCTAAGCCTTCTACTTCGCATTGATTTGAAGCTAAATCATTTGTTTCGCGTGGAATTGAAGCTACCTCGTTTGTTCCTCCTGCTTTTGAAGCAATATCACTTATATCGCAAGTATTTGAAGCTAAATCATATGTGTCGCATGGATTTGAAGCTGAACCTTCTACATCGCATTGATTGAAGCTAAATCTTGTAAATCGCATGGATTTGAAGCTAAACAGTCTATATCGCATTGATTTTAAGCTAAATCATGTGTTTCGCTTCGATCTGAAGCTAACTCGTTTGTTTCGCATGCAGTTATAGCTAAATAATGTATATCACAAGTATTTGAATCTAAACCATTTGATTCGCATGGGATTTGATGCTAAGCCTTCTACTTCATACTGATTTGATGCTGAATCATGTCTTTCGCATGGATTTGAAGCTAACTCGTTTGTTTCGCATGCAGTTGTAGCTAAACAATGTATATCACAAGTATTAGTAGCTAAACCACTTGTTTGCATGGATTTGAAGCTAAGCCTTCTACTTCGCATTGATTTGAAGATAAATCATTTGTTTCGCATGGATTTGGAGCTAAACCTTCTACATCGCATTGATTTAAACCTAAATCATGTGCTTCGCATGTATTTGAAGCTAACTCGTTTGTTTCGCATGCAGTTGTAGCTAAATAATGTATATCACAAGTATTTGTAGCTAAATCATTTGTTTCGCATGGATTTGAAGCTAAGCCTTCTACTTCGCATTGATTTGAAGCTAAATCATTTGTTTAGCATAGAACTGAAGCTACCTCGTTTGTTCCTCCTGCTTTTGAAGCTATATCACTTATATCGCAAGTATTGAAGCTAAATCATATGTGTCGCATTGATTTGAAGCTAAACCTTCTACATCTCATTGATTTGTAGCTAAATCATTTGATTCCCTTGGATATGAAGCTAAATCATGTGTTTCGCATGGATTTGAAGCTAACTCGTTCGTTTCGCCTGCATATGAAGCTATATCACTTATATCGCAAGTATTCGAAGCTAAATCATTTGTATCTCATGGATTTGAAGCTAAGTCTTCTACTTCGCATTGATATGAAACTAAATCATGTGTTTCCATGGATTTCAAGCTAACGCTATTGATTCGCCTGCATTTGAAACTATATCATTTATATCGCAAGTATTTGAAGATAAACCAGTTGCTTCGCATTGATTTGAAGCTAAGCCTTCTACACCGCATTGATTTGAAGTTAAATCATGTGTTTCGCTTGGATTTGGGACTAACTCGTTTGTTTCGCATTCAGTTGTAGCTAAATAATGTATATCACAAGTATTTGTAGCTAAACCATTTGTTTGCATGGATTTGAAGCTAAGCCTTCTACTTCGCATTGATTTGAAGATAAATCATTTGTTTCGCATGGATTTGAAGCTAAACCTTCTACATCGCATTGATTTGAAGCTAAATTATGTGTTTCGCTTGGATTTGAATGTAACTCATTTGTTTCGCATGCAGTTGAAGCTAAATCATGCATTTCGCAAGAATTTGAAGCCGAACCATTAGATTCGCATGGATTTCAAGCTAAGCCTTTTACTTCGCACTGATTTGAAGTTAAATAATGTGTTTCGCATGGTTTTGAAGCTAAACCTTCTACATCCCATGGATTTGAAGCTAAATCATGTGTTTGGCATGGATTTGGAGCTAAACCTTCCACTTCGCATTGTTTTGCAGCTGAATCATGTGTTTCGCGTGGATTTGAAGGTAACTCGTTTGATTCGCATGCAGTTGTAGCTAAATAATGTATATAACAAGTATTTGTAGCTAAATCATTTGTTACGCATGGATTTGAAGCTAATCCTTCTACATCGCATATATTTTAAGCTAAATCATGTGTTTCGCATGGATTTGAAGGTAACTCGTTTGTTTCGCATGCAGTTGTAGCTAAATAATGTATATCACAAGTATTTGAAGATGAACCATTTGAATCGCATGGCTTTGAACCTGAGCTATCTACTTCGCTCTGATTTGCACCTAAATAATGTGATTCGCATGGATTTGAAGCTAAACCTTCTACATCCCATGGATTTGAAGCTAAATCATGTGTTTGGCATGGATTTGAAGCTAAACATTCTACATCGCATTGATTTGCAGCTGAATCATGTGTTTCGCATCGATTTGCAGCTAACTCGTTCGTTTCGCCTGCATTTGAAACTATATCACTTATATCGCAAGTATTTGAAGCTAAACCATTTGCTTCGCATGGATTTGAAGCTAAGCCTTCTACTTGGCATTGAATTGAAGCTAAATCGTGTGTTTTGCATGGATTTGAAGCTAACTCGTTTGTTTCTCCTGTATTTGAAGCTGTATCATTTATATCGCAAGTATTTGAAGCTAAACCATTTGTTTCGCATGGATTTGAAGCTAAGCCTTCTACTTGGCATTGAATTGAAGCTAAATCGTGTGTTTTGCATGGATTTGAAGCTATCTCGTTTGTTTCTCCTGTATTTGACGCTGTATCATTTATATCGCAAGTATTTGAAGCTAAACCATTTGCTTCGCATGGATTTGAAGCTAAGCCTTCTACTTGGCATTGAATTGAAGCTAAATCGTGTGTTTTGCATGGATTTGAAGCTAACTCGTTTGTTTCTCCTGTATTTGACGCTGTATCATTTATATCGCAAGTATTTCAAGCTAAACCATTTGTTTCGCATGGATTTGAAGCTAAGCCTTCTACTTCGCACTGATTTGAAGTTAAATCATGTGTTCCGCGTGGATTTGGAGCTAACTCGTTTGTTGCGAATGCAGTTGAAGCTAAATCATGTCTTTCACAAGTATTTGAAGATGAACCATTTGAATCGCATGGCTTTGAACGTCAGCCTTCTATTTCGCACTGATTTGAACC